>NC_092499.1:75063636-75365000 GCF_047511675.1 Marmota flaviventris
GTATTAATGAAGAGAAGTAGTTTTCCATTATTACAATGCCAATACACTGCAGAAGTTATATAATATATTGTTCAAAATTTGGGACTATTTTTTGTCTTTGTGTCTAGTTCTGGAGTGGTATATAATAATAACACAACAAAAGTATAACATTATGAATTTTTAATGACTAAATTAAGACCTCCATTTCAACTAGATCAGCAGTTTTAATTCTAAGCCATAACTTATGTTTGTGTTTGGGCCTTCTATATTAAATACTATAAGTGGCATGTGCTCTTTAAATATGCATAAGGGAATTATAAATTAATCAAAATTATAAAATTAATTATAAAATTAATCAAAATTATCAAAATTCTCTGGGCTGGGAGTATAGCTCAGTGGTAGAGCACATGCTTACTAAGCATGTGCAAGGCCCTGGGTTTGATTCTCAGCACTCCCCTACCCCGACTAAAACAAACAAACAAACAGAACAACAACAACAAAATCCAAACTGATTAATATCAGTTAAGAAGGTATAAACATTGTTGACCACTTCGACTGGTTATTGCCTTAGCAAAAGCAGAGGACTGGCATGTACTTTTAGATTAAAAAAAGATTTTTCTTAGATGATTATGGATAAAGAAATATTTTTTATTGATTCTGGACATCAAAATAATAAATATAAAATGCCCTGAAATTACATTATAGAAATGGCATATACTTAAATATCTGATTAGGAAGTTCTTAAGAATTTATAGTGTGGGATAATCTTTCTTTGGTAACTGTGATAAGCAGTTGAAATAAAGAAGACTGACAACTTGTCCCATGGTGAATATAAGAAAATAGTTTCTCAAAAATTAGTTCATAAGGGAATTCTGAACACTTAACTTATATTCAATAATACCTGAGATTAATTTTTTTTGTACTGGGGGCTGCTGGTCAATAAAAATAAAGTACTTTAATCCCTGTTAAGTACCACGCTTCTACTATTTCTAAAATATAAAAATGATTTCAATGGATCTCTTTAGAAAGATAAAAACTAAAATTCTTTCTAGGTTTTTAATTACTTTCCTATTTTCCCAGTATAAATAATAAAGATCTATTAAACTTTTAAGGGCTGGGGATGTGCCTCAAGTGGTAGCACGCCCGCCTGGCATGCGTGTGGCCCGGGTTCGATCCTCAGCACCACATAAAAATAAAATAAAGACGTTGTGTCCACCGAAAACTAAAAAAAAAGCTTTTAAATGTCAGATGGGCAGGCTTGTTAGTAACTATCTTTTCCACTCTCAATTTAATCTTTTTGAGGTAGATTAAGGTAATTGTAGCTCTCAAAAGTTATGACCCTAATCAGATATCTTTTTAATGCACATATTATATACTCAATTGGACATTAGTCAGTAATTTCACAATTGCTTTTAGTTTTTGTGATTCTTAGCATATTAAGGAATAGGATTATTTCTTATGCATTGTAGATCCTGGGAGGAAAGTTACACAAAGGATGTAGAAGTAACTGGAAGGTATATTCAAGAAAAATTCAAAGAAATGAATGTTTTTAAAAAATTGGTTCAATTTCTAGAGAAAAAAAATCTTTAGAGGGGCTGGGGATATGGCTCAAGTGGTAGCGCTCTCGCCTGGCATGCATGCGGCCCAGGATCGATCCTCTGCACCACATACAAACAAAGATGTTGTGTCCGCCGAAAACTAAAAAAAAAAAAATTAAAAAAATAAAAAAAAAATCTTTAGAAGAGAAAGCACTATTTAGTTTGAAACTTAAAATATTTTGGAGATAGTTGAAAAACAAGTTTAAGGCACTTATTTAAAGTGTACAAGTGACTCATTTTTATTATTACTCATGCACTATCATAGTCTGGAGAGCAGCAGGTTGCTTGAAGATGCCACAAATATTCTTTGAACACTTCAATAAACACAATGTAAACACTCACTTTAATAATGTTTCCTTTGTCAACCAAAACTGAGTGCATTTTTTCCCTGCCCCAGGCTGAGCCATGACTAGCTGTGTAGCAACAGCAGAGTGCTAAAAGAATTTTTCAACAGTAATTTGCTTGTTCTAATTTACTTTTCAAGGTTGATGATCAGAATCATTACGCTGCTTGCAAAAAGATCTATTTCTATTAATTTGATCCAGTCATTCCTCTTGTTCTCATCATATTTAGTTTCCCTGGCAGCTTCACCAAGTAAGTTAATTGAATCAGAAGTGCCACCAGCACTCCAGTTCTAGTTTCGTATACAAATGAATTTCTATGTCCTTTAGAAACAAATCTGCTACTCCCATTGAGAAAGTATGGGTTTCACAGACATGAATGACTCATGTACTTTCACACTATGGCGATGAAAATGTTGCTTTTTGCTCTTCAAATATAAATATTCTTTCTAGTTGGTGGACAATAATACCAACAATAATATTGAAGTGCTATCTGTTCAATCCTTTTAAAAAAATAAGATATTTTAAGATGTTTTTTTTTAAGCCTGAACACAAACATCACTCATAAACCCAATCAAGAAACTGAAGTCTCACATAATTTTACATGATGCATGTGGACAAAGCAAGGCTTATTCCAATGTACACTATTCCAAATGCAACAAGAAATAAACTAGCCTCAAAATCTTTAAAACATTTCAAAGTACCTAAATGTTTTCCCAATCTTCTTTCTGTGAGAGAATGTATTATCATCAAATATTTATAGGACCCTAGTTAAGTGACATGGAAAGCTCACAAGAATCACATTTACACTAAACACAACAAAACATGTACAGAAAAGAAACTCCTCCTTCAATCACTGGCAAATTAAGGGTTAACAATATAAATTGGATCATGCTTGCTTTGAGATTAGACATAATGGGCTCTGCAATTTTGAAAGGGAAAAAAATCACAGGCTCAAAAATAGACGTAGTCATTAATTATCTCTTTATAACCTGCAGAGGGCACTCAAGTCCCTTGAAGGAAAAGGTAAACATTTTAAGAGGGATAGTAATAATTTGAACATTTTCATCATTATGTATTTACTAAATAATTTTTAGAGAAACCATCATTTAAAAGAAGGTCATATAAAGGAAGCATACAGTTTGACTTTAAAATTTTTTAAAAAATTTTTTCTAGTTGTAGATGGACAGAATGGCTTTGTTTTATTTTTACATGGTTCTGAGGCTTGAACCCAGTGCTTCATGAATGCTAGGCAAGCGCTGAGCCTGAGCCACAGCCCCAGCATTTAAATGTTTAATGCATTATTCAACATGCAGATTTTCACTTCCTACTGGAAAAATGGCAGCAGGTAGTTTCCATTCGTGCACATTCATCAATCTGTAAATGCTTGTGCATGTGTTCTGCCACTACACTGACGTCAATTACATAGATTAGCCAGGTCCTTAGAGAAATCAACCTGGATTCCAAAGTAACCTGCTTACAAGGCAGGACACCAGTGAGATACTCATGCCAATTTTTTTGCTCCAAGCAATATGTGGACAATAATATTAACTCTATAAAACAGTTGATGAGGAAAATTAGAAGCTAGTTGAAAAGCTTTTAGCTCTTAAGAGTTTTAACCAATTTGTAAGACTAATCTCATGAGATCCTTGACAATTTTCATTTTAATGAAATTTTAGTTAATTAATGAAATCCCTTCATTAATTAACTAAAATTGTGTTTGGGAAGATATTTAGATATTTTACTTTAAAATATGTTTCTTCTTCTGACATAACATTGAAATGTTTCACAGGGAAACCTGCCAACTCAGACACACTAGCATTGAATGCATTATATAAATACATACACTCATACATATATGTGTACATAAATATATTCTATGAAGGCATATTTTAAAATACACTGCAACATTTTATTAACTAGATACTTAGAGCATGAAATAGTTAATTATTAAAAACACTTGTTTCTCAGAAACAAAGCCATGGGATCCTGTATTCCTAATGCCATCTTATTATTTTTTCTGATCCCCAATTTTGTTGTGATTCAATAACTTGCTACCAAAAGGTATTTAGAAACTGGTTATTAAATTGAAACTAGAGAAGGTTGGTTTGGCATAAACTTAGATATAGTTTTTTTTCTTGCATCATTTCAATTTATAAATTAGAAAACAAAAAGGTTTAAACCAAAAAAAAAGTGTTAAGAAGCGGTCTGAACACAACTTGTGTTGCAAATTGCTATTAGGATGATGAGCAATTATAAAACATTTCTAAAACTGCTTTATTTATAAAAACAAAATTTATCATTAGTAAAAATTTAATCCTTAAAAATAAATTTGTTACAAAATACAAAAATACATTTAAAAGGTCTTGTAATATACTTCGATAAATCCTCTAATTTAACATCTTGCAAAAAAATACTAATGTTAATAATAATTTAAAAAAGTGAATTGAGAAACATAGCATGAAAAATCTTGACACTTTTTTGTCAAATTTCAGAGAATATTTCAAAGTTTACATTTATGAGAGAAGAGGTGTCCAGAAAAATGAGAAAAAGGCAGAAAACATTTAAAATAATTAATATATAGTATTTTGGCAATATTATTTACCTTTCTTTTTGAAAAAATCATTCTGAAAATGAATGCAATTTTTTAAATGGGAATATAACAAACTCTCCTAAAAGAAGAAAAATTTAATAAGGATAGCTTTCAAATCAGCAGTCTTAAGATGGATCTATGTATTACAACATGTTTTCCCCAACTGGATTTCTTCACCACATACCATGACATTTTCTAGTGGCGGTGGAGGTGATGGGAGGGGTGAGAAACTATGCAGTTTAAAGAAAAAGAAGCATTTTCCTAACTGCAGTTGTAGCCACTCCTTTGATTTTTAAGTTATCTCAGGGCCAGTAAGTATACACTCTTAATACATGAAACAAAATAAAAAGCTATACTTGGAATGTATTCTTTGTTTCTTCTTTCTTCAAAGCCTATGCTTCCTAATATCATTGTTAAGTAAAGCAAAAAGAAATGTTTGTTCTATTACGTAAGAAATAAACTTCATTTGGTATTCAATTGACTTTCTAACTTAGCAGACAGGACTTTACATCTTCAAATACTGAAAATAAATTGCATTCTTGGCCCTTGCTTAAAGGTTATAGAGAATAAACGCACACCCTGGTAGTGTTCTAGTGATCTCCCTAATCTCAGTTGCACTTTGTCAGAACGAGGTAACTGGTAGTTAAGTGAAATACCCTAGATCAAAGGGGGATTAATCACCAACTGAATCCTTGCTGAATAAACCTGTCATTCAAGAAAATTATTTCCACTGAACTTAGCAGAGGATTGAAGGTATTTGCATAACAGGGACCAACGTACTTCAGCCAGGTTAAAAGGTTCAGAATTCATCCCATGTTTAGCTTTTTGCCTCCTTTTCCTTTCAGCAGCCTGGTACAATGGTTTCTAATCTGATAATACAGCTAACTATCTAAATGATGTCAGAACAGGAAAGTATTGCAAAGTTTGGATGAGGGATGGATCAATTTCACTTTCAGTAACTCCTAAATCTGATTTGTTGGAATTTAAGATGTAATCCTAAAAAAGTCCCTTAAACCTGAGGACTGTTTATTAACATCCCTTTTTTGACCTTTGTCTTAGGAACAACTATTCTGCTGTGGCAGCAGTCCCTGAAGGTTTTGGATAATTCCACCTACCTACTTCCCAGTGGTAGCAGAGAAATCTATGAATGTATATGAAGTATTAAAAATACTAGAACCAAAATGAGAAGACAAATATTAACACTTTTTTACTATGCACAATGTCTGCTGTTAAAAATCTTAAATCACACAATGTATAAAACTATAATAATTTAAATATAGTGGAAGTATTGAGTTGTCATGAAAAATTTTAAATATTTTATTAGGCAGAAAGTTTAATAAAAATAATAAAACATTCTCATAAGAATTCCTGATGAGCCTATTTACTTCAAACTTGAGTTGATTATTTTAAAAGTATAAAATACCACCAGGATATTGCCTAACTTCAATATTGCTGACTTTAAAAAGTTTTAAAATATTGTTTAGTAAGAAAAGTTTTTACCAAAATCACGAACCATCTTTTCTGGAGTTCATTTTCAGAAATTTAGCTATTTTTCCTTTTGCCTTTGGGATTTAGGGAAGAATAATTACCCATATGATAGACATCAGATTTCGTAATCATATTTTGGCACTAAAAGGGAATTTAGAAATTTTCCATCTAGAGCAGGACTGACACCATCCAAATCTTTCACTAGAAGTAGTTGCTCATATTCACTGCAAATGCAAAGCATCTTTCGAGTTAAAAAATGCAAAGAATAGTTATCAAAGAAAATGAATAAAATCCGTAGTGAGATAATTTTTTTAGAAAATGATTGAAGTTTTAACCCAAGAAAGGACTCTTAGAGTGTCTTATAGCTTAGAATAAGAACATGTCAATCACGATTAAGCTTCTGGAATCGGAATCCCTTTGAAATGCAGCTGTTTCTTCTTTAATTGTGGCAGAGGACTCTGAAGAAAAGAAAGGTCCAGCCTTAAAGATGAGTAAGGAATACAAAATAGCTCAGGATTAGTTGCGGAGTTCAAAGGTCGCTAATTACACTAAGGAGTTCCCAGACACAGGGAAAACATTAAACAGGTCACCTACCAAACGGGAAACAGACTTTGTCTTCAGAAATTATCCTGAAGTGACAGGTTCCTAGACAAAATCAAAAGCATCATAGTGTGCCCAGCTGATCTTGAAGGGATGAAAACATGAGTTGGTTTAGTTCTGTAGTCTTGCTGGAATGGAATGGCAACAGATGGCATGGGGTTCTCCATCATCTCTATACTTTTCCAGTACTCCTCAGATTTTCCGTAGTTTTCTATAAATGTCAAATCAAAGTCTATTGGTTTTTCTAATTTGTTCACGAAGAAAGTTTTGCTTAAGGAATTATTATGTTGAATCTCTGCCTACTCACTAGATAAATGCCTCTTGCCTACCTTAGTGTACTTTGCTAATAAGAATTTGAATAATTGAAATTTCCAAATGGCTCTATTAACACAAGTACAACATTAAGCCTTGAGTTGAAGAGACATAAATAACTTATGGGGAAATGTTCTTTCAAAAGGAAAGTTTTTACTACTGATTATCTATGATTAAGCTACAATAATAAGTTAAAGTCCTGGTCAGACAGCTATTCTTCTTTGTTACTTGGGATAATTTTGAACATAGAACTTTATGTATGATAATGCTTTGCAGAAAATGAGGGTTTATAATGAGTAGGATTGACCTTAATTAAAAAATCAAACTTCAAATCCTAAGTTCATATGCACTATCCCTTCAAATTATTATAGCTCTCTTTTGAGGAGTTAGCAGCTTTTTCTAAGCCTTTTCTGAGAAGATTCATTAAAAAACAGAACCCAGAATATAGTTGAATTGAATATTAATCTGTAATGCATATTTTTTATAATGCTTTTAAATTCTATTCTGTAAAAGAACTTTGACATGAACTAAGTTCTTAGGATCTTGAGATTACTTTTTTCTTGGTCATTTGGAGTCCAACTTGACAATGAACTGCTCTGAAAACAGAATGTCACATCTAATTATAGAAACAGGTAGAGAATAAAGAATATGGCTAATGGCTTCTGAAAAAATAAAAAAAAAATTATAATAAGAAAATGAGAAAGACAAATTTAAAGAAAATACACTATTATGTAAGACTAAGAGTAAATAATACTCTACCCACAGAAAGGTTTTTGAGTTTTTACATGAATTTATTCATTAATGGATTTTAATTTAGTAAAATAAGGAAAAAGCAATATTATATCTACCTTTATCTTCAGAAATTGGCTGAAGACATATAATTGCAAAACATTACATTATTCTGCAGGTATCCCACCCATCTTTATTTTTTAAAATATACTTATAGACATCCTAAGCAAAATGTTATTATGGCAGATTAACAAGCTTACTTAAAAATAAACTCTAGAACAGGGATAAATAGAATTATGCAGATTCTTTATTAGTCAATGGGATAGTTCTGATTAACAACAGGTTACTATTTAAGCAAGTCTCCTTTGTCTACATTGGCTGATTTTTCAAGAGATTTATAGTTGTTTATAATTTGGTTGCTGATATTCTATACCAGCACAATGTACTGGGAGATAAGTATTTTTTTTTTGTACTGGGGATCGAACCCAGGGACACTCTACTACTGAGCTACATCCCCATTCTGTTTTATTTTAAGACAGAGTTGCTCTAGATTGCCAAGACTGGACTCAAACTCATGATCCTCTTGCCTCAGTCTCTCAAGTCTTTGGGATTACAGGTGAGTCCCACCATGCCTGGCTTAGTACTTAGGTTTGAAAGAACAAATAGTTATCTTACATGTCAGGTACAAACCATTGGAATGGCTGCCTGAAGCTCTGCACTGAGAAGCCTGAGCTCTTACCCAGGAAGGCTCACAGTAGGAAGAGGGTTGTGATTGATTAGCAGTTATCTGCTATAGGGGTGGGAAGGAACATGTACAGCATGTTGACCCAGGATGAGTCTTCAATAAGTCAGAGTGAATCACGAATTCTTTGTATTCTGAATCACAGTGACAGAAAACGAAAGGGTAACAAACACAGGAGATATTAGCCTTTACAACAATAATATTATATAACAATAATGATATACTATAATATAATATATAATTATATATTAATGCTATGATATATAACATAATATGCAATATATTATAATAATGTTATATGACAAAAATATCATAATATATTATGACATTCTTTCAAACTATATCAGATTAAAAAATTTCAAGTATGAATATTTTATAATTAAAATCCTTCAGATTTTTTCACTTACAGGTTATATGAATACACAATAGATATAAAAACTATGATTTCATTTATGCTGTGTTACTATTGTATAAATCCCATTTAAATATTAAAAAAATCACAGTAATAATGATCCATAGGTTACTGGAGCAGGGGCTTTAGAATTCCAGATGTAATAATCAGAAGACACTAGTTTCCGGTCTAAAAAAGGAAAAAAAAAAAAAAATAAACTATTTCATCTTAGCAAAAAAACAGGAGAGCAAAGTCATGATTTTTTGACATTGTTCAGTGCAATCATTTCATGGCAATCCTTTGAAATATTCATTTTAATTTTATTTTATCAAGGCTTTATTATTAATTTTTACCACTTAAAAAATGTAAGCTCTTTAAATCTTTGAACAATCCATCTTTAAGCTTACATAAAATATCTCTTATTCATGCCAAGTCTGTAAATTTTTTCCTCACATTTCTCCTAAATACTATTTCTTATGAATCATTAATTGTAAAATATTTAATTTTTTTGTTGGTTTCCCTTCTCTAACTTCTTCACCACTGTCCTGATTCTGGTCATCTTATTCTTTATTCATTCAAAGTGTAAAAGATGTAAACCAACAATCAACTTTCTAGCAACATGATAAAAAAAGTGGCTTTGCTGGGTTTTCATTATAGTTCTGATCAAATGTAAATAGCTTTGCAACTTTAGTCAAATGGCAATCTCTTTGAACTAAACTTTGCTGATATGTGGAATTGAGATAGTAATGCTTCTTTGGATTTAGTCTCAGGCAAATTATTATTATTGTGTATATGTATATCACTAATTATTTAATTCAGCCTTTTCTACCTTTCTTCTTAATAATGCAAAGAATAGTTTGATCCTCAGTTCTGCCATCATTACTAAGCTACGTGACCCTCTGTTTCATCAGTGTCCTTATCTGTAAAATGGAGATAACTCTATATAGGATGCTGTGAGGAGTAATGAGTTAGTACACATAAAATAGAAACTATGCTGAGCACCTAGTAAATAAAAAATATTAGCTATTAATGAAATTAGCATTATTACTATACTATTTTCAGAACAAAGCTGTTAATTGTGAATATAGACTTTATTGCCAAGATGATGGCAAAATAAAGGTTTCACATGGTTGCACAATTTGGCTGTCACTGTCTGAAATAACCAGAGTTAGGAAATAAAGACTAGTTGTAATGATCCATTTAAAATGAGCTCTTTCAATATTTTGCATTAATAAGCAGGTGTATTAGTGAAACTTATTCTGTATTATGCTCTCTGAAAATTACATGTTTAGTTAATCCTGACAAAATACTTAAAATGTTCTAATTATTAAAAGACAATATATTTCTCATAAATATTTTAAAACATCGGTCTGTTTGTACTTAGGAAAAGATACTGGTTGTCCAATATTATGCTTTCATAAAACATAAATGCACTATGAATACTCTTCTATGAATTCATTTAAAAAATACAAACAACAACAACAAAACTGATGAAAAAAATGAGGGAAACCCCAGGGAGGTGAGAAATGAGCTTTTTCTGGTTTTACTAGATAGAATATGTTTCTGAAATTCACAAGAAATTGCTTAGATTCCATAGTTCCAAGTTCTTTAATTCTTTTGAAATATTCAAATACAAAGTCTTGTCCTATTCTTTTTATTTTAGGGACCTTAATTCTTAGTTTAAAAAATATTTATTTAAATACAGAAATAATTTTTATAAATTAGCATCATTGTTATCTAAATATATACATATAATAGCTTTATTCTCCTCAATTTATAAGGCAAAAGGTTCTCCTTAACTTTATCTAATTATACCTCATTCTAGCTACTTTTCTATATCAGCCATGTGTATTTGATCTGAATGAAATAATTTTGAATTCATTTATAAATTTCTTTTTGTCTAGCTATGTTTTCATATAAAGTATACATATATGTATGTATAAGATATATATACATATATATATTTCACAACCAGTAAATCCATTGAAGACAGGAAATCATCTTTACAACTTGCCTAGTGGTAGACTAGAGAAGGTGGGAAATAGTGTTTATTGATTATAATATTTGCTAAAAATTACTTAAGTTTTTAAGTAATAATCATACTTACCATGTATTGAATCTATATTATATGCTAAGTGCTTGATCAGTATAATCTTACTTAAACCTCGTAACAGTTCTAAGGTAATTTATTTCCACTTTAAAGATAAGAAAACGAAAACTTCAGAAAGTTCATTGAAGCAACACAGTCAATAAAATGTTGGAGCCATAGCTTGAATCCTTGTTTGTCCAATACCAAAGTATGTAACCTTGTGAACCACCTTTAAATAAGAGTTTATTATAACCAGAACAAAGCAAATCTAATTTTATACTAAAGCCCATCCCATCTTAATCCTTGCTATTCCAGATTCTATTTTAAACTGGAAAAGACTGAGGGCCATACAAAGTTCACAAAGTGTTACGCTGGGGTGGATAAAGTCAAAATTTTTACAAATTGGGATTATTCTCCAATTTCTAAATTCTGTTACATTTTAATTTTACCTTAGGTAATAACAACACACCACCATTTAAATCTCATTAAGTTAGTTTGAATCTGTACAACTTACATGAACTTATTTTTGGTTTTCCTGATGCGAAAACTTGAACTGAATGTTGATCCGCATAACATCCGGTGAGTGTGTAATCTAAGATGCTAAAATGAAGCTAGGAAGAGAAATGTACTAAACTGAAGTGATTAGTTGGTAAAAATGATGATCACATTTTTTTCTCTTGATATGACTTTAAAAAATTCATCTCAAACAGTTCATAAAATAAAAATCATAAAATATTGAACTTCAATTATGAGTATACATATGTTTAAATATGTACACACATACTCTCTTTCCTTTGCTCTGAAGCCATTTCTTTGTAAGTCTTCCATTATAAAGTGCTTAACACAAACCAGGCACTTCACCAATATGGACTCTAATCCATACAGTATCATTTTACAAATAAGGGAACTGAGGTTCTGAGATGAAAGCAATTAATATCCCAATATGTAAGAAGCAGAACTGGCATCTGACCTCAGACATGGCTGACTACAAAAGCAGATGTTCCTTCTGCTAGGTTGTCTAGTAAACTACATACTCTCTTCTATCCCAAGGGCTATGTGATTGAGATATATTTTACATCATAATTCTTTTATAGGTGGGAATATATATACCTTTTAGTGAAATAAGAATGTAATTACTAAAACAGAAACATTAGCTTATCTGGTCTTTGGAGAGAATGAGCTGCACTACTTAATTTTCTAAGAAACTGAAATTTAACTCTTACAGAATTGAGCTTAGAAATTTTCCCTTCCCTCACATAAAAAAACTTACAAAATATAATCAATAGTTCCTAATTTCATTGATAATGTGAGGTTATCACTGTAAATGCCAATTATTATACTGTACTACAATAGAGTGAGGCAGTAGCTTCTTTGAAGATATGATGCCTGAATCAAAATCACATTCACAGGAAAAGGTTTATATCTTACATAGTTCTAGTCTCCTTTTGCTGTGGTTCTCTTCATCTCTGCTGTTAAATGATCCTGATTTTGCAATACCATGTTATCTTTTCTATGCTTTTATTTTTGGCAGTGCTGGGGATCAAACCCAGGATCTCATGTGTGATAGGCAAAAGCTCTACCTTATATTGATTTTTTTTCCTTTCTTCCCTGTAAATTTCTCCCATTTTTCAAGTTTCTTCTTTAATTGCTAAACTTACTGATCACATGCATATGATGTTATTTTTAAATCTTAACATATTATTCCTGCTGCAACTCAAATAATTTTTTATATGTATTTTTTAGTTGTAATTGAACACAATATCTCTATTTTAATAATTTATTTATGTGGTGCTGAGGATCGATCCCAGGGCCTCTCACGTGCGAGGTGAGCGCTCTACCACTGAGCCACAACCCCAGCCCCTCAAATAATTTTTGATAGTACGGGGTTTATGCTTGCTTGTTCAGTGTAATTCTGAATGCTGGAAGTTATTTATGACAAGGTTGATTTCCACATGACTAAGATAACACAAAACACATTCAGTTCGTTCACTGAAAATAAATATGAATTGGAAAGTGGTTAAGTGATGGAAATTAACAGAAAAATGATAATATCTACCTTTGAAGAACATGCAATGTGGTAATACCCCACATATTTTTTTCTGAAAAATTAGGACCTTTTATAATAATCTTTGAAACAATGCTAATAGATGTAGTTGAAGACAACATGGGGAAAAAAACCCAAATTATTGCCAATATATTTCTGATTTCATCACCAATTCCTCTAATTGCCTTTATGGTCAGATTTCAATCTCCTTTGATAGCATTTTACTTTCTTGTTACCTTTTTAATCACCCCATTAATTTTCCTCAATGGTTTTTCTGAATCTTTACCATTTTTCTTATTTTTTTCTGATCTTAATCATTTCCACTACTTCAACTATTTCTTCTCTGTAGGTAACTCCTAAATCCTTATATGCAGCTGAGCTTTTCCATGAGAAATCAAGTTTTAGGTTTTTAGCTATCCACTGGACACTTGAATTAAGATATGTTGCTATTATCCAGTATCATATATATAAAGCTCACTCTTTCCCAATGTTTTCAATATCAATACTTTAATTCATGTATATTCACCCATTCAGAAATATTTATTGGTAGATAATGGATTAGGTCTTAGGGATAAAACAATGGATAAATGAAATTCATATCGTCACTGCCCTCTTGAAGGTTCAAGTCTGGTTTAAATGACATACTTTTTTGAATAACACCATCTTTTTTTAAAAATTTTTTTCTTAGTTGTTGATAGATCTTTATTTATTTTTTACATTTATTTATACGTGGTGCTGAGAATTGAACCCAATGCCTCACACATGCCAGGCAAGTGAGCTACCGCTGAGCCACAGTCCCAGCCCATAACACCATCTTTTGACTTGTTATTTTTTTCTTGTCTCTATATTAGTGACTGAGATTTTACAATCAGTATGGCTTAGAGTAGCCCATTCCTTTTCTTTCTACTGATACAACACTAGTTCAACATCAACTTAGTACCTTTCATGTGCCACATTAATGTAACTATAAAATATTTTTGATGTCCTTATTTTTTCTCACTTATTTCCTTCACATTCATTGCAGATTAATATTCACAAAGTATCACTTTGTACAAACCACTCCTCTATTAAAAAAAAAAATCCAAAGTTTTTATAAAAGAGTCACACCTTCTACATTTCAAACCTAAATTATGCAGTCAGTCTTATACAGTATGACACTTTTTAGCACTTGATCCTAAGTGTGTCTTGTTTATTCTTCACCCCTTTAAGTCTTTTTAAATTAAATAAATACAGTCAATCTTCAAGTTTCCTTATTCATGCTTAACTAGGCCTCAGAGTTTGCTTTAACTCTACTTTCCCTTGACCACCTTGGCCAGAAAGGCTCACTTCTTCCTTCAAACACCAAAAGCAGTTAATTGATGTGCATTATTGAAAAATCCATAGAGAGTAAAGACTACATTTGACATTTTTCATAAATAAATTTTTAATTTGATGATTAAATGCTGGGTAGTTTAAGTTGGGTTATTTAGATGAATTTAATGATCTTAGTTAAGTTGGGGTATTTAAGTATATTTAATGTTCTCCCTTAAAATTTATATTAATCAAAATAGAAAAATGACTAGTACTAACCAAAAAGAATAAAACAGAATCTAAAAAAGCACTTAGGCAGTCAAAAAGCACAGAATTAAAAACAATTTGCTGTAAAACATTAAAAATCAATTAGGTAAATGCAATTTAGAAACAAAGGAAGAAGTTCTGATGTAGTGAATCATGCAAATATGTTTACCTTTACATATGCTGTATCTCCAATACAAATCTGGTCAAATGGTTGTTTGTCATGGCTCTTGGCTCCAAAGGTTATAGTTCCAGAAAGACTAATTTCCATTGATTTGGGGAACTTCTGGCCTAAAAACACAAATTAACTATTTTAAAAAAAGTAGAGCCTATAGCAAATGAAAGGGAAAAAAGATCAACAAACAAAATCTTGCTCACCAATAATCCAGATCAGTAAGCTTTTCTCTCGAAATACTTCAAGCTGGCCAAAACTAACTTTGTATTCTAATTGTGTAATTGGACCTCTTTACAAAGAGAAAATAGAAAAAAAAATGATCACAAATATAACAGCTTTAAATCAAATCTTGTTACAGTTACTTAATACAAAGACAGCAAAAAGGCAGATATGAATTCAAATTTGTAGAATAAAACAGAATAATAAGTACCTCAGAAAATACTAGAAACTGCATAAACACTTACGATATACATTTCATTGCTATTGACTTGTATGCAAAGTACAGTGAAATTGCTAGAAATAAAGCCAGTAGTAAATAATCTTCATGGAGGTTAACTGGTTTCTTTATAATTTACTAACAAGTTTAACTACAAAAGTAAAGACACATTTAAAGGTATCTATTTTTATGATTATGTTTTGGTTCAGAATCAGCATTCATTTGAGTAACAAAATTATTTAGTTCTTGAAAAAATAAGGTAAAAAGCGAATACAATTTGCTAAACACAATTAGGGGACAGTGGGAATCTACTACAGAAGGCAGACATCACAACATCATGTTATTTATCCCTACCTATTGTAAAAAGGTATATGAGCTTCACAGAATTCAAAATTATTTTTCACACTTTCATGAAGTTTTAAATTAACTTTTATTTTTAGTTGTATTTCTTCTTCTTTCATTTGATAGAAACCCAAAATTGGTGGTACAGGGACCTGAAAACAAACATAAATTTTTATGAAATTCTCAGGTTAATGGGTCTAAAATACTAATGGTAATGGGGGAGGGAGTTCTTGTGTATATTATACACATTACATTATGTGAATGTGCATATATACACACACATATACAAACCTAATCATTATATACAGATCTGTCTATGATACATAGTGAGTTACTCCAACTGTTTTGACAATAGCAATAATGGGTCTATAAAAGGACAGAGATTCTTCTACCCCTTTCTGTTCCTAGACAAGAAAAGATGCCTTATAAAGGGGTACAATATATTCTTCCTCCTCTTGCTCTTCCATATTCTCCTCTCCAAATTAATTGACCTAGAGCACAGAACATGTACTAGACATACTGATAACTGCTGCCCTGCCCACAGTTCCTGATGTTCCATCTGTATTCTGTAACTGCATTCTTCCCACGTTCCTCAACTCAGGAGTAACTCAGAAGTAGCTTGACTGGTCATCAATAACTGACTAAAGGAAAAAAAAATTGTAGCCTGGGGTAAGCCAATCATTCCTATTAGTACATCAGAAGTAAGACATTGAGACTCTGCTTATATAATGTGGATCTTAGAGCTTTAAAATCTTATACAAGCATAGGAAGTTGAAAGAGGAGACAGAAGCAGAGATAAGACGATGTGGACTTTCAGTATAAAGTGATTTTAATTTTTCATATCCAATATGGTCTGGGTCTACCTCTTTTCTTGAATGACAATGAAGACTGCCTATTGTCTTCTCAAAATAATTTTTCCTAACTAAGGTCTACTAACATACTGATTGATAACTAGGGCAGAAACAAATAGCACATTATAGTAAAAAACAGTTTGGACTTTGGGATTCTGGAAAATCTGGGTTTAAATTAAAGTTCTGCCATTTATCAGTTACATGTAAAACATGACTAAATCATATCAAAATCTATTCTGTGAGTGTAGACTTCCTCTTAGGAATAATAATAAAAAAATTTCCCCGTCAACAGAAGAATTGATAAAGAAAATGTGGCTTCTTACAAGAAGAAGAATGTAATTGTGGCATTTGCAGGTAAATGGATGGAGTTGGAGAATATCACGTTAAGCAAAGTTAAGCCAATCCCACCAAACCAAAGACTGAATGTATTGAGATGTGAATCTAATTCACAATAAAGGTGAGGTAGCTAGGGATTAAACAGAGGAGAGTAAATGGGGGGTGGGGGGGATGGAGGTAAGAAGAACAGTAGAATGAATCGGACATTATTACCCTATGTGCATATATGACTACATGACCAGTGTAATTCCACATTATGTACTACCAGAAGAATGAGAAGTTATATTCTATTTATATATGTTGTGTCAAAATGCATTCTACTGTCACGTATAACTAATTAGAACTTACTAAAAAAGTAAAAAAGCTTTTTAATGTTGTTACAGACACCAGAGATTAACAGGTAGTCTATTTGAAGAAATGAATCTTCATCTTCATCTTCATCTCTCAATTATTGTCTGGTAAATAACTTCTGAAAAATTCTTGTTTGCACCAAGTGTACAAATGATTGCTTATCAATAATATTTATAAAGATCAGGAAAGTCTCAAACTTTTCCAAGATTATTTACCTGGGAAGTATAGTAGCATAAATTGAATGACTCTAAAGGTGGAGTGAATGGAAATTTATAAGGCCCACTAAATGCAGAATCATTCACTGCATCAATGCTGCTAGAGGTCAGAATGGCAGAATCAAGAGAAGTCACACAAGGATGAACTAGAATATCTTGAAGTGGAGATCCATTGGTAGGGAGGTTCAAGCTGATGGTGACATTTGGCATGATTCCTTCTAAATCACACTGTAACACAAGCAGAAATGGATATTACCAAGATATTGGAAACATACACCTTCTATTTGAGGCTTTTCTGAATTTATCAAAGTAATTTCCCCCAACTGAACTAACTTTTTTTTTCTGCAGGAACTAATCTATTTGCTTTCTGTTTTCTGATACTTGTAAGATGCTACAGTCAGGTACCAAGAGAGCCTTCATATACCCCTCTGCTTATCACTATATCTCTGAGAAAGAAATGTTAAAAGGATGGGGATGTAGAATACTTGCTTAACACCATGCACAAAGCCCTGGATGCCTTTCCTGGTATGGGGAAAAATGTTAAATCTATTCACTACTCCACATTCCTTTTGTAATCATATTTTGTTCAGGGCTTCAATTTGTTATACCTCTAAAAATGTATCCATTTGTTTTCCTTTCATCAATCCATCTTCCATCAATGTCAGAGCTATCTTAATGAACCATAATTTTTATTATATTGTATCCATGCTCAAAATGTTTCATTGTTTGGTCCCTGTCTAACTCTTTAATCATTTTCCACCCTATGAATTCTGTTGTAGACATAGAGGATTCTTGCATTTCCCTGAATAATTCATATTGTCATACCTTCATATGTACCATTGCATGTGCTGTTTCCTTCAGTTAAAATGTTTTTTTTTTCCTTACTATAAACTTTAACTCTTCATGTCTAGCTCATTTTGTATGATGCCTTACATTCTGAATCATCACGTCTACAGCCCACCTCTGCCATGTAGATGCCTAGAACCTTCTTCCATACATGACTTGGGTTAGACTATCAGTGGGAGTTAGTAATGAGACACACAGAAGAAAGAAGGGAAAGGAAAGCCATTATTCTTAGGAGGTCGTGGAAACCAGATATGACAGTTTCACAGACCTCTCCCTGAACACCAGATGTAGCACATTCACAGATCTTTTCATGAATTCCACTTTGTGGTTGTAACAGATTGTGACATGGCAGCTTCTAAGACTTCTCTGTGAATTCTGGTTTCTCTACTTATTCTAGTCTCCAGAATGAAACTGTTACTCTTTCTGGAAGGTTGCAACCAGAGGAAGACTTGTATTTCCCAAGCTCCTCTCATACTTGAATAAGCACTAATATCTTTATTTCTAGATATCTTATAGTACACACTGGCCAATTAAACCATATTGAGCCAGGCACAGTGGCACAGCACATATCTATTATCCCAGAGCCTCTGGACACTGATGCAAGAGGATCACAAGTTCAAAGCCAGCCTCAGCAACTTAGGGAGGCCCTAAGCAACTTACTGAGACTCTGTCCCAAAGTAAAAAATAAAAAGGGCTAGGGATGTAGTTAAGCATTAAGTGCCCCTGGGTTCAATCCCTGGTATGGGGGCGGGGGGAAAGGCCATATTAATATCTTTTTTTGGCTAGATGTACACAATATTTTGAGAGTTAGTGGAACTCAGCAGGCAAAATGCTTAGTTCCAAATGCACTATCATATACACCATCTGCACCATGCATTAATTATCTACCGACAATAGGTATTTCTCTGTACCTCTTTGTTTCCCCTTTGAAGCTAGTTCTTTGAAAAAACTATTTTTATCTCTAGTGCCAACCCCACTACTATGCATAGGAAATACTAAAAAATGTTTATGAGTTTATATCTTTTTCTAATTATTGACCCTACTTTAAAAAATACTAATATATTTCTTTTCTAATGCTATACCTAACAATATGTGAATTCATTAATGTACCTGTTATATTTAAGAATTATACTTAAGAGAGAAAGCAGGCATTATGAATAGTATTAGATAGAATGAGTGTCTTATAAAGGTCTTTTGGTAACAATTACGTCAAACTCAATTACAAACAGAAATGCTAAATAATCTTACTAAAATGCTTAAAAATATGTTACTGTTTCAATTTTTTTTCCTCCTTCAGTGCTGGAGCTTGAATCCAGGGCCTCATGCATGCTAGGCAAGTGCTCTACCACTGAGCTACAACTCAAGTCTCTCTAGTGTTTCCACTTTGAAATTATCTGCTTCTTTATTCTCTACATGTAAGCTAATAAGAATAAAAAGTAGTTGTGGTTTTTGATGGATATTTATGAAGATAATAAAAAAACATTTGATAATAAGTACTATTAAAATTATGTTCAGTTTTTGATTATTAAATTATCCTGTAGCAGTCTAACACCCTTAAAGAGGTCAGAGAACCAGCATCTTATAAAAACCTCCAACGAATTATCCACTCTTCAAGCACTTAAAAGACCAGATTATCAGTCATTTACTATAGGATGAGGATATCCTTTCTAAAAGGGATGTGTGTACTACCCTTTAAATCAGTCAGGCTTATATAAATGTGAATTTTAAAAATACATGTTTTAAAAACAGAAGGCATCTAAGTGCTTGTCTCATTTTAAAAATGACAAATGATTCACAAAGCTGTGTGACGTTTCTGAAGATACATAGAAAAATAGTGGCAGAGTAAGAATTAGAACTTCAGAATTAGAACTTAATTAGTTCTAATTAAGAATTAGAACTACAGGCTTTCAGTGCATCAGGTTTTCTACTAGACTAAGATAAAACGAGGATAGTTATTTCCATTTATAATGGACTTCATAATAAAAATCTTCCTTTAAATATTTCTTTAATCTTCCCCATAAGCAATCTACTAGGGTCAGCTTATCAATCAGTGGAGACATTTAAATATTATTATATTAATTAGCATTTCATTATAAACAATTTATTCCTTGTTTATTGAAACAGGATGAAAAACACAGAAATGGTGAATTATCCTATTTTCATTATACCAAACTTACAAAAAAAGAAAAAAAAAAAGATTTTTGACTACTTTAAGATTTATGAATGACATAGTCCATGATTTTATGACTATTTACAATAGTTCTTTCTAATAGAATGAATATATTTTGACCTTGTTAGAAGTACATTTAACATAGACAAAAGTTTTCAGTCACTTTTTTTTTTTTTTTTTTAATGGTCCTGGGGATTTAACCCAGGGACACTTTTACTACTGAGCTACATCTCCAGTCTTTTTATTTTTCACTCTGAGACAGGGTCTTGCTCACTAAGTTGCTCAGGGCCTCACTAAGTTGCTGAGGATGATCTGGAACTTGCAATCCCTCTGTCTTACTCTCCTGAGCTACTTTCATTATGATTAAAAGGGAACTGAAAAGAAATACCCAATTTCCCTGTCAGGACTATTCTGATTCTCTGTTCTTGAAATCTACTTTTATCCACAGGATCTACCTAGCCACTTAACATTAAAGGGTGATGGAAAAATAAAGACATCTGAGAAAATTATTAATACATACTGGTAAGAGTTTACTTGGAGGATTTTTATTTTTGGTCATTATTCAACATGGCATTAACCACCTGCTAACTCTATTAATATTTCCATTCTTTCCCCATCTTCTAACTTTAAACCACAGAATCCGATACTGATCTGTTACTTGTTTAAATAAAAAAAGAGCACTTCAAAATGATTTTAGCTATCATATCAGAGAATTAGTCAATTTCATGTGTTAGAGAAAATGGAAAATAGGGGAATTTTAAAATATGTTCACAAATTCTCTCTTTGTTCCAAAAAGTGGAACAAATCCCATACCTCTTATGATCAGACTTAGTGACTTGCTTTTAAACAAACAGAAAATAGTGGAAGTGATACCATGTGATCTTCCAGTCTAAGTAATAAAAATAATTATCTTCTGATTCAATCTTTTTCTCTCATATCATTTGATTCAAGGGGAGCCAGTCCCCAAATTGTGAGGACACTTAAGCAGCCTGTTTAAAGGTTCACATGTAAAGGAAATGAAGCCTCCTTCCAATAACCAGCACTAATTTGCCAGCCATATGAGTGAGTCAACTTGCATGTTCCAGCTTTCAAATGACTATAGACCCGACCAAAATCTCGACTCTTATCTCTTGACTTCTTCTACATTAGAAGTTCCCAGCTAATCCCCAACACCACAAAACAAAACAAAACAAAACAGAAGTTCCCAGCTAAGCTACTCCTGAAGTTATGACCCACGGGAACTATGAGGATAATAATGGGGCAATTCATCACATAGTTATAAGTAACTAAAATAAGTGGTAAGAAATACAAATAGAAGACATCAAATTTCATATGTCTATCATCTAATTATACCCTAAAGATTAAAAAAAAAAGATATCACTTAACAATGTAAAATACAAGTAATAGAATTTTACTTTCTCCATATATGTTAAATGGTATGATAAAGCAAATACCCAAGAAAATCTCACCTTGCAAATGACTGCTCCAACAACTTGCCATGTATCTGCTATATCCTGTTTATCATATTGCATGGATTTTACCTTTTCAGTAATAGAAATAGAAACCTGTGGTTTTCCTTTGTATGTTCCAGCTTTCCAAGCTGGCTGTTTCTGTGGCTGTGACACAGAAGCAAAATTAATATTATCCAATGAATTCTGTAAGTTGGCATCTAACAAAGTACCAAATGGACAAGCCTGAAGAAGCAAATTAGGCAACTGGCTCAATTTTGTATTTAGCTCAGTATCATTTTTTTGACTAGAATAAAGAAAATCCTGTATACCAAAAAGAAGTTCCAAGCCTTGTGAAATTCCACTGATGCTAATTAATGGTGGATGAGGGGAGAGAGTTTGTTCAACAAGTGGAACACTAGCATATATCATGCCATTCTTCAGAAAAGCAACCACTGGCCAGAGTTCTTCACCTCCGAATGAAAGTCTATAGATGGTTGTTTTATTGATGTGTGTACAACTATCACGACGCTCTACAAAGTCCTTATCATCATCCAATAATCTAAGTTCAAAAAGGAGTGCTTTAAGAAAGGGACCATCTTCAGGAATAGGCACATAACTTGCTCCATTGAATACTTTGGCTCTCTTTTCAACGGTTGGATAACGTCTGCATTAGGAAAACAAGAAACATTATAAATGATTCTTTCAAATAAAATAAAAATGGAGGAATTAAGAAAAAACCCTAAAACACAAGCAAACAGGAATAACAATAAAACATAAAATAACAAATATTCATACCCATAAAAGCCCAAATCCCCAAAACATGTTAAATTCCTATCAGAATAACTGTTTTACATTTGAGGTTGTTCCAAATGATAAAGTGTCATCTATTACTGAAAATGCTTAGTTATTTAATTTTTTAAATAGGTAAAGTACACCAATTCTAATTCAAAAATTTGTCAGGCACTCAGATTCCTTCTTGGTCGACAGAGTATATACCTAGACCATTCTAGGCATTCATAGAATTTTTTTTTTTTTATTCCATCCTAGAGGAGTAGGACTAAAGAAGTTATTCAATTTACCCTCCGAAATTTTGGATCCACTAGTTAAGATGATATGATTAAAGAAATGTTCTATTCTACTTTGTCTATAGTGAATAACACCCTGAGTCTACTTGCTAAACTTTTTAAAAATACGGAACATTGTTTTATTAATAATAGTTTAACTCTATGGCTCTGGAAAACACTATTAAAAAAAGAAGTCTGAATATTCCTTTATGGTTTGCATGTCTGGGTTAAATGGTAAGTTAGTAATTTATTTTCTTTTTCCTTCTTTCAGGAAACAGAACAAAAGATGTTTTTGCTCATTTATAGAAATCTGTTAGTCATATTTTCTTAGTTTAAAAAAATGTATTTTTCCCTGTTCTTTCCTGCTCCACTTCAAAGTCTAGAATGAAGCTGTCTGTTAGCTACTGACTTTTGAGTAAATCATCTAACTTTCCTATGCCTATTTTCTTATTTATAAAATAAATGGGAGGCTTGGGGGTGTAGCTCAGTGGAAGATCACATGCTAGTGTGAGGCCCTGGGTTCAATCCAGCAAGAAAAATAAAAGGATGACAAAAATCAGCAGTTTTTAATCAAGAGTCAAAAACATACTTACATAAAAGTTTTTTCCACTAATAAAATTCTGATGTTGCTAATAATTTTTAAAAGAAAAATAAGTTACATTCAAAGTTAACTATTTATGAACAAACCTCACTTTTTAAAATTATAATGTATTTTCTTGACTGAGGAAGGGGAAGATTCAGCCAGCATATCATTTGTGATGCATCTTATTCTCTGTTTACCTAGAGGACAAAGTTTTTAAGTGTAAAAATTTCATGACTGAATGTAAAGATGGTTAATATGGGATCTTATACATGTCTCTCTATGTGTTCAATAAATATTTTGTTGGGTTACTTGACCTGTCATTTCAAATTTATTCTGAGCTATTTGTAAAACATGACTCAAACCTTAATTGGCCCTAAAATTAGGGATACAATAGCAACTGAAGCCAGACTTAAGCTGATACCATTATTATCTGGACAGCAAACCTTTCCAGAATCAAAACTAATTTTTGCTGTGGGAAATAAATGGTTAGATAGAGGAAAAAATCATTTTTCTTATTAAATCTTAAACAATAGTTATTATCCTTTGTTGTACTAATTAATAATATGCCAAAGCATATCTCTTTAGTCCTAACAGTAATCCCAACAGATCAGGAATCTGAATAATAAAACGTTACCAATTCATTCAAATAATAGAGAACTAAAGTCATAGATGTATTATTTGGTCACTTTGCTGCTTCCATGGAATTGTTGAGAAGCTCAATCAAATATATCTGAGGTTTCTTCTAAAATAGTATTCTGAGCACACTGAGAAAACATTTTTTGCATGACTTCTTCAAGGAACATATTTTCTTAAGCAATAAAAACTTTCACTTCTATATTAAAATACACTACAAAGCCACAGACATAAAAACAGTATGGTACTGGTACAAGAAAGACAAAAAGAACTGAGATAGACCAATGTTTTTATGGGGGAACATAATAACTATTATTACTAATTTCATCACTCAACAAATAAAAGATATACTGCTTTGAAGATGTTAGGAAAACTGGTCCATGATAAGAAAGAAATAAAATGGGATTCCTGCCATCTCTAAAGATGTTCTACAGATGGATTAAACTTCTAAATATAAGAGATAAAATTGCAAAATTCAGAGGAGATAATGTGGAATGATATCTTTGGGAAATAAGGGTAGAGAAATAGTTCAATAAATTCCTGAGGAGCTTACTACTCCAATTGCATTAAAATTAGTGATCTGTTTAACCAAGAACAACATTAAATTGACAAAAGATAAATTTAAAAATCTATACTAACAATGACATGAATTAGTATCAAGAATACATAGCAAACTCCTACAAATCAACAGAAAAAAACAGTAACTTTCAAAGGAAAACAAGGACGGGCATATATATGAGGCTATTCACAGAAGAGGAAACCCAAAGGACTAACCTTTATTGCTACACAGAGAAATGTCAATCAATTAGAATAAGTGTCAAGAAAGAACAGATATAGGAACCCTCACTAATCATTGGTGAGTCTCAATGGGTGCAATTAGCATTTTGAGAAGCAAATTAATTATTTGGAAATATTTATTCAAAATCAGCATATGTATGCACTATGGACCTGTTTGATGATGTCTACTTGAGAATTGTTCAGATGGCTATGAATTGGAAGCCACTTTGTAGATTATCACTAGGGAAAGGAGATAGGTAAAATGTGGAGGTAAATCATGGAGTACTACAGAGCAAGTAGAAGCAACAGCCTAGATGTAGGGTACAATAGAGACACTAAACACATGAAGTTATTTAAACTTATATTAAAACTAAGCAAAATTAACAAGTGAGTTTCTCAGATCAGCCACAGTTCAAAAGCTCAATACCTACACATGCATGTGGCTATATTAGCCAACACAGGTTTTGAACATTTCCCCTTTCCATCAATAGTAGAAAAATTCTATAGGATAGCGCAGCTCTAAATGAACACAAAGTAATATGATGTTTCTAAGAGCACTGGGAAGTCTGACAAATGCAACAAATGGAAATCTAAAGCACAATTAATTATATAATTTGACAAATACATATAAACAAAAGGATAATACAGAACATGTAAGAGTTACCTGCTGGAACAGGAGAATGGCAGTTAGAAACAGGTAACCAAAGGGAATATATTAGTAAAATGAAGATATCCTGGATGAATAATGAGGCTGATGAACCATGGACCAAAGAATAATACTAATTTCTTGTGTTTGAGGTCCAACAACAATAAATGTAAGCCAAGTGTTCTGAAAGAAAATGGTAAACTCCAACTCTGATGCCCTCAGTAACAAAAATTGTTTAGGCTGCAAAAGCAATGTCTCATATCTACATTGCCAATTACTTTAAAATTACATCCTTCTTTATCTGGCTCAATCTCATTTCCATCAGGCTATGTCACTATAGACAGAAGAATGAATAAATAGCAAAAAAGAACTCTAAGTGGTCACCGAGAATAAAAGGTGAAACAGATTACTTTCCCTAACATTTTACAATGAATTATTGTATACAGTTCTCTTCATAAAACTATCTTGATAAAATATGGAGAGTTGTAAAAGTGGGACCAGATCGCTTACACGATCTAAGAAAAAAGTGAATGCAATTTTTCATACTTCCTTTTCTTCATCAACCGGAACTAGCAATGTGTTTAGCAATGACACAAAATAAGATGAAAATAAGTCATACTGCTTAGCAAGGATTTTTTTATAATGAGCTAAAATGTCCTTGATTTTATCAATGAGAGTCGAAATTTTTAAAACGTGTTTTTTTTCCCTTTTTCCTTTATCATCTCTGTATCAAGCCTAAGCAGATGGAGTTAATTTTAAGATGCAATAATACTTATACTAGAAAACGCATGTAATAATCTGTCAGGCAACAATTCGTTTTATTTTTACAACAGTATAAAATATTCACTTAATAGGCAAAACAGAGGTTAAGTAACTTGACCAAAATCATTCGTGGCAGACCTGGGATACAATGCATCACAAAACAATGCTACATCAATGAATCTTCGATTGATCATTCCTGGGGATTCAGATTTGCATTTACCTGGAGAATCTCACGGTGCCACAAAGTGGAGTTCCTGGTTCGTGGCGTATAAGCCACACTGCCCGCTGGGCCATAGTAAGCCACTAAAGCATAAGCTCAGCTCCTTACCAAAGTCGCCACCAAGGAACAGCGCAGACCGGCTTTCTCCGCGGGATTCTTAATTGAAGTCCCGAGATTCGCCCTGCGCCACACACGAACTCACTAGAGATGCTGGCTCTTTCAAGGGAGGCGAAAAAAATCTCTGATTCTATCCTGGTCAAAACATATCACAAAAAGTTCTAAAAATCCGCACCTAGAATCTTGAGAAACTTATCCCCAGCAAACCCAGTATTTTCTTCCTCTAATTTCCACTTCCGGGATGGTGGCCCGCAAGGATCAAGGTTCCTCACTTGCCCAAGCACCCAGCCTCTCTCCCGTTCGCCAGCCGCTAGCTTCCCTCGCCTGCCCCTCCCGATTCCTTTCGGGCGCGCGCAGCTCCACTTCCGGCGTATGAGGCGGTGACAATGGGAGCGGCGCGGGCGGCGCCGGGAGGCAGCTGACAGGCGTCTGCGGCTCCGCTTCATGGCCGTTCTCTCGCTCAGCCTGGGTTCTGTAAGGACTGGGGAAGCCCGCGGCGGCTCGGAGTTGGAGCTGACCAGCCAAGCAGGGAACTGTGCGCGGCGCCGCTGAGGCGCAGCATGTGAAGAGGAGACGGCATCCAGCGCGGGGCGAGCCTCTCAGCCGGCCGGGATGGCCACGACGGCCGAGCTGTTCGAGGTGGGTCCCGCGTCCCTTCGGGGAGTGGCAGGCCCGGGGTGCGGGCCGCGAGGTGCGCGGGCGGAGAAGCGGGCGTTCTCCCGCCGCCCGGAAGAAGCCCTGGGAAGGAAGGTGCGAAAGCCAGGGTTGGGCGGCGGCTTCGGAGGCGGACGGGCGGAGCGTGCGGTGGGGGAGGGGAGGTTTGGGACCGCGGGGGGCCGGTCGGTCGCTGGGCGCTAGCCGGCTGTCCCAGGAGAGGGTTGGCTTGGTCCGCGGGGTCTGAGGGGCGTCTCGGAGGTCCCTCCTAGTGAGGGACGATGTCCATTCGGAATAAGTCGTGGGAAGGGCTGACTCCGGAGGCGAGTAGAGGAGCCGGCAGCTCCAGGTGGGGCGAGCCTTGTCTTGTCGCGTGACTCTTCGTGACAGTATTCCAAGGGGACCACCTGAGACTGCGACTCTTGGGGGCTTCTCATTGCGCCATTAGTAATACCAGAAGTGGCACTCGTGTGCTTACTCTTAACATTTGGTAAAGCTGGGAGTCTTTTTTTTTTTTTTTTTTTTTTTTTAGGACAGTAAAGGCCTGTTTAGCCTACAACTGAAGGGAATCAAAACTGAAATGATTATGTGTTGGAATCTTAGGAAATTTAAGGGTGTTATAAAAACCACCTAACTGCGAGCTGGAGCATCGTGAACGTGCGCTTGACAGTGTGCATTCTAATGTATTTCCTTGAATATATTCAGTCTCCTAAGCCTGAAAATTTAACTTTTTGAAGTCCAGTGTAAAAGTGTGTCTTGTTTGAAAGGATAGGAAAGCCGCAACTGAACCACGAAACAATGAAACGTATAAAATATTTCCTTGTGTGAAAGAAAGCGGAGATATGCGTGAAAAGAAAGGAAAGACCCTTATTTGGTGTGGCTATTCTTTATTGAGTTACAGAAGTATAAGCAGTAGAGCACAATGCCATTCACAATTGAGAATTTCTCATCAGGGAAAATTGTATCCCTTTTCTACCTGAGATTCAGCAGTTTGTGTGGCTTAAAATTTAGATGACACAGTTTTTGTTACAATTGGAACTTTTCATTATTACTTTTGTGAGTATTATGTCTTGGCCTTCAGTCGTCCCTTGCATAGATAACGCTTTTTTTGAGGGGGATGACATAATATTATAATGAATTGTAATAAAACAGCAAATTTTGAGTGAAGCATTATAATTAGATGAGATTTAAGAAGTATTAATTGTGCCTTCTCAAATTTAATTGTTGGAGGATACATTACATCAGTTTGTCCAATTATAAAATTGTGCCATCTGCTTTTTGACACCAGAGCAAGGAGACATTCTTGCTGAGAACTTTTACTGTGTACCTGGGCAGAATACTAGGTAGTTCTGTAGTTACTTGTTTTCTTTTTCACATCTTACAAAATTTTGTGAAGGTGTGAGATTTTTAATTAATGTATTTTGTGACAAACCAGCTGTTAACAAAAATCTGTTATATTGTCGTACAGTTCATAAGACACTTTTGAATTAATGGATCCTCCTTGATATTCTCAGTTGTGTCTTGGACATATTTTAAATATATCTTTTCTTTAGATGAGTGACCACATGAGTTCTGTAACTTACTTGAAAATATATTTGGGTACTACCTTTTTCCCCAGGGGGAAAAAAGGGGGTTGTGGTGAAATATATGTTTTGTTCTCTAGGGTCTTGCCATTTAGTAAAGTAGTTAAGCCAAATTAGGGTTTACCTTATCTTATTGTCTCCAGTTAAATGGTAGCTGGTGAGATTTAGTGGTGGTGACAGAGACAGAACCTCTGACCAGAGGGTTCTTAGACCAAACTTAAACATATTTATAGGTCTTAACTCAAGTGACTTTTCCCTGGATATATGTAGCTGTTGCATCATCAAAATCAAAGGCATGTTGTAATAATAGTTATAATTATTAGTTAAATGTAATTAAGAAGTATATTTATCTTTTCCTGGATGCCTATGAGTCTAGCTCTATAGTGGACTCTGCTGTTGAGGAAGTTTTCATTTTCAAGTGAAAAGTTGACCTCCTAAGATTTTAGAGGGAGAAGAAAGAAAAAATCCTCAGTCACTTCTGCCATTTCCTGCTGTTACTACCGTTGATCTAGGTTGCAGAATAAATCAGGGAGTGTCTTTTTCTCCTGCTTCCCTTTCTTAGTCACAACTGGGGAACTGTGGAAAACAGGGCAGGATGTAGTCAAGGATATTTTGTTTTTATGCATCCTGGTTTTCATGTACTGTTAAATATAATTGTGCTTTCATTTTCCACATTGAAGAGATTATAAAAGGAAACAACATTAAACTGTTAACTGTGCTTTAAAAAAAAAAAATCTCTGACTTTTCCCTTTTAAACAAAGACAACGTTATGCAACAAAATCAAACTGCAGGATATTTCCTCAGTTGGCAGAAATGATTTATTAATAGATGATTCATTTATTGTTGTAATGTATATCATAGAAATCTCCCAGTTTCAACCCTTGTTGACAGATCTTTCTGAAGGTATCATCTGTAGTGTTTTTAAATGATCACCTCAGGATGAACTTTCTGAACAAGATTCCTCTGGTTTGGATTCATTATGTATTCTACACATAAATAATGACTGGAGTGGTAAAGTGCCTCTGGGTTCAATCCCTAGTACAACTCCCACCCCCACCCCGACCCCAACAAAAAAGAAAAGAGTAGAAAAGAAAAAAGATGGTGAGTTAAAATTATAGTTGGGGTAGAAAAATGTGTTAATATGGTGCAGTGGAGTCCAGGATCTTTTCCTGGGATGATTAGGAATGCTTTCATATAGTAATGACATTTCAGGGCAGACACAGACGCTAACTCCAATTTGTAAGGGGGTGTGTGTTTAGGGAATATTGAGATGAAACAAGGTGTGTCTGTGCATGGTTTAGAAATAGGGAGTGTTGTGGCTGGTGGTTCATAGTAAGATATTGAAATTGAGACCATGGGGGTTTGAGGAAGATTTGAGAAAGCTTTTTGTAGACCATATTAAGGGGCTGAGCTGACTCCCCTCCCCCCACCCATCTCCTTTTCTTCAGTACTAGGGATTGAACCCAGGGGCAGTTTACCACTGACCTACATCCCTAACCCTTCCAGCACTTTTTATTTTGAAATAGGATCACCCTAAATTGCTGATGCAGGCCTGAATTTGTAATCTTCCTGTCTCAACCTACCAGAGTGCTGGGATTATAGGTGTGTGCCGCTGTGCCTGGCCTGATATGCTTTTTTAAAAAGGGGATGTCGGGGGAGGCAGGGAATCTTAATGTTCATGTGAAGAATGGCCTTCAATGGATAAGAGATTTTTAGCTAGGAAAACAGGGGTCATGGGCAATCTGCCTTAGTTCTTGTCATTTGGTAATTATTTCACAATTGTCTGTTGATTGATTAATCAAGGCAGGGAAAATTTTAGCATAATTTAATGGAAACACAGAAGCCAAGAAATCTGGAAAGATGTGTTGGAGGAAGAATCAAGAGTTCCGTTAATGAGGAGTTAATTCCAAGTTTATGAACTTTGGAAAATAGGTGGTTGATGATGTACTAACTTGTGACACAGAAATTGGAAGAACCCTTCAGGGGTAAGGAATAATGTGTTCATTTAAAAAAAAAAAAAATATATATATATATACATATACATATATATATATATATGTATATATTTTTTTTTTTTTAATTTGAGTTTTTATTAAAGTATTTTGGTGAAGAAGTCCAGAAGGCAATTGTAAATATGAATTGGTTACTCGAAAAGAGGGCATAGCTAGTTAGGAGTTTAGGAATTACTATTTTAATTGGATGGTTATTTAGACCTGGGAATGAATGACATCTCTTAGTTCTACTTTTTAGTAGTTATGTGGTCTTGGGCAAGTTACCTAACATCTTTGTGCCTCAGTTTTTGTGTTTGTAAAGTAGGGAAAAATAGTTTCTACCTAGAGAGTTATTTTACTTAGATGAATCTCAATTAAAACATTCTCAATTTAATTTTTAAAATTAAGTAGTAGTCATTTTCAATTTAGGTGGATTAAGAAAATGACATCTATCAGAGAGGAAAAGTCTTTCAGTGCAGACTGAGAAGAAAACGATACAAAAGATAGGAGATTATGCTAGGAGAGAATTAAAAAACGAGACTGGATACCCAACAAGATCTGCAATCCTACAGTGTGACTGACACTCATCTAGAGAAGAAGGGTATTTATTTCTTGAACCTGGCCAGTAGAAGTGATAGTACATAGTGTTTTCCAAGGTGGTATCCTGGTTCTCTTTTAATACTCTTTTGAAATCTAGCAGCTGTTCCAAGTAAAAGCCAAAGCAGCCCTTTCAAAGAACCAAGGCCCTTGGCCCTCAACTCTGGCTGAACTCCCAGCTGACAGTAAATACCAATTTTGCCATCCCAAGTTGAGCAGCCTCAGCTGATGTCACATAGCCTCAGCTATGTTTCCTTACTGAGCCCTGCCCAAATAGCAGATTTGTGAACAAAATATTATTTTTTTTTTGTCACTAAGTATGGGGATGGTTGTTACATAGCAATAAATAATTGGAACAGAGACTACATCATTAATAGGCTTCAACCACTTTTAATATTAAGAATGGTAGAAGCAGAGGTAGATGATTAAGAGTAATGGGTTTACGTTTAAGTGTTATGCCTTGAGTTCTCCAGTCAAATCAACTTGGAACTGAACTTCTGGAAGAACAGTCCTCAAATTGAGGATGATTTTAGACTGCACTTGTGTGTGATTAGTGTAAAAATACTGACTCCTCGGGGTTCTCAGGAAATTGGATAGATGTGTGTGTGTGTGTGTGTGTGTGTGTGTGTGTATGTATTTGTTAGATTTAAAATTGATTTGCCCTGTTCTCTTAATAGTGGATTGCAGTTTTATATAGTACTCTATAAACAAATAAAAACACACAAATTAATTGAAAATTCTAGCTAGTTAAGTGGCATGTTTTTTTTTTAAAGTTTTTATTGTTAAAAATTTATGTAAGCCGAGTGTAGGCCTATAATCCTAGCAGGGAAGCTGAGACAGGAGAATCATGAGTTCAGAGCCAGCCTCAGCAACAGTGAGGTGTTAAGCAACTCAGTGAGACCCGTCTAAATAAAATACTAAGTAGGGCTGGGAATGTGGCTCAGTGGTTAGGTACTCCTGCGTTCAATCTCTGGTACCAAAAAAAAAAAATAAAGTTTATGTAAAAAGTATTTTGAAAACCTGACCTAACTTTTCAGATGCTGTTTTCTTTTCTTGGAATTGCAATATGAAAAGAGAGAATAGTTTTATATATATGCATATAGGTATATACACGTATGTACATGCATACATACACAACACACACACACACTTGCTTACTCTGGATACAATAAAATGTATTGTACAGGAACATCCAAAGAGATTAATGATCCTTGAATTCACTTGTTTAATTTCATCCCAGAGGCATTATTAAGTGCATGTAAATATATTTAATGTCTTAATTTGCAAATACATTTGATTTTTGAAATACTAATGGTAGATTTTATTAGACATTTTCAGTAACCACTTCTAAGCACTTTATCAACTTAAGGTAATCTTCAAATTAACCTTCTGAGCTAAAAAACTTAATTTTCCCCACTTTACAAATAAGAAAACTGGAACATAAAGATGTTAATTTGCCCAGAACCACACAACTACTGGGAGATAGAACTGAGAGATGTCATTCATTCCCAGATCTAAATAATCATTCATAGTTTTTATTTTAAAACACTCATAGTAGAGTGAGAAAAACTTTTTTTTTTTTTTAAAGAGAGAGGGAGAGAGAGAGAGAGAATTTTTTTTTTTAATATTTACTTTTTAGTTTTCGGCGGACACAACATCTTTGTTTGTATGTGGTGCTGAGGATCGAACCCGGGCCTCACACATGCCAGGCGAGCACACTACCGCTTGAGCCACATTCCCAGCCCCAAGTGAGAAAAACTTTGTGTTAGAATGCTGGTTTAGTACTTTGACAAATTGCATTGCTTTATTTTCTTCAAATGTTAAAAATAAGATGATAACTAAAGGCCATTCTTGCTTTAAAAAATTTTGAAATTTGGGCTGGGATTGTGGCTCAGCGGTAGAGCGCTCGCCTAGCACAGGCAGGACCTGGGTTCGATTCTCAGCACCACATAAAAATAAAGGCATTGTGTTGTGTCCATCTACAAAAAAAAAAAAAAAAAAAAAAAAGATTCATTCTCTCTCTCTTTAAAAAAAATTTTGAAATTTAATTCTGTTATTTCCTGAATCTTATGCAAGGTACTATAACATACCATTATCTCTGAGGCATAGAAATCAGATATTTATTGTCAGAAATTAGATATTTTCTCTGGGAAAAATATTTTACTTCAGAGAATGAAAGAAGAATATTCTAAAGTACGTATTGAGATCATCTTCAAAATAGTTCTAATAATATGAAGACTTATTGGCTAATTATCTCAGTTTAAAGAATCAACATTTCCTTCAGGATCACATTTTAAAATAGCCTTTATTTTATTTATTGTTTTGGGGCGGGGACACGGGGATTGAACTCAGGTACACTCAACCCCTGAGCCACATCTCCATCCCTATTTTGTATTTTTAGAGACAGGGTCTCACTGAGTTGCTTAGAACCTTGCTTTTGCTGAGGCTGGCTTTGAACTTGAGATCTTCCTATCTGAGTCTTCAGAGCTGCTGGGATTACTTTCAGACTTGTGCCACCATGGACGGCTCAGCCTCTAATTTTAAAAAGAGTAAAATTATTCATCTTGTACTGTTGCAGGTAGTTTTCCCAGATACTTTTCCAAGTTTGTTTTAGTTTCAATATGCTTTATCTTTCTATTTCCATGGAAAATTTAATATCAATTTTGCTGGCTTGAGACAAAAGATTTAGTAGTGTTTTATGAAAAAAAAATCAAGTCAATAATTATAATTTATTTATTGACTTATAGGAAACACAAAGAATCTCATTATCAAATCAAATATGGCTAAAAGGAGAGGACAAATTTATTTATTTTCAGTACTAGAATTATTAGACTCCTATATGGTTTCTGTTAGAATCTCAGCTTAATAGCACTATGTAATGCCTATTTTTTATTTTTGTGTTATGGCTGGTGGTCTTGTCTTTTTGGTTTTGGATATGTGAATCAAGGCATGATGTTTCAAGAATTTTTTCAAGGGATTCAGCCGTATCCCCAGCTGGTTAGTATTTTGTTTTGCGCAGCATTGGTCTCTTCATAGTTGGAAAGCAAGAGCAACCTAGGATAGCTTGCCCTGATTTTCAATTAAAGTGTGGAGAAAAGTGTGAAACTTACATAAATTATTATAAAACAATAAGTGACAATTAGGGATATATTGCTCTGCATAGGGATATGAACTTTGAAAGTTCATAGTGGGGAGAAATCGGTAGAGATTATGTAGAGAAGGAACTCTTTAAGGAAGAACTGAACCAGGTTTGGAGTAATGGTACAGTGGTATCCTTGTCTCTTTTGTATTATTGTTCAGAACACCACAGAATGGGTTATTTATAAGGAAAATAAATTTATTTCACATAGTTTAGGCGGGGGTTGAGGAATTCAATATCAAGGTGCTAGAATCATTTGAGTTCTAGGGGGTCTTTTAGCTACAGCATCCCATGGTAGAAAGCAAGAGGTGGAGGGGACAGTGGAAGAGTGAGGATACCCTTGATGCAAGGAACTCAGTCTCAGCCCCTTTTAATTGGCATTAATCTAGTTATGAAATTTTTGTGACCTAAACATCTCCCATTGAGCTGGAACCCCCCAACACCTACGTTGTGGAATTAATTTATTTTATTTTATTTTTTTGCCGCAGTCCGGCTGCAGCAAAATAACCGGAGGGTGACGAGCAACTTGTGTAGATTGATACAGCAGGAGTAGGAGCCGTTTATTGTAGGACCGGAGGGGTATATATCCATTCCACACAGCTTATCTTAATTAACATAAACTAGATACAGCAGTCAACCAATAAGGAATCTCCACACTTAATGGCTCACTGGCGTCACCTCACAAACCACTCCCCCTGGCAAAATGCCAGGTGCCATCCTGACTTGTTTATAGACCTAACATTTCCCCCTTTTGTTTAATTTAAATAACGACCATAGTGGTTTTTACACAAACACCACAAATAATCTGCTACAAGCTGAAGGGGAGGATACAAAATGCCACAATACCAAGCCAATTGATGGCTCCATGCAAGAAGCCCTTGGAAAAATTATACCAGCAATGACACCGTTAGCAAAGATACCGAGTTACAATTTGTTGTAGATTACAGTTTGTTGTCTCAGTCCAGGTAAAGCAGTGTCTCAATAGATTAACTCACAGTCCAGGTAAATCACAGTCCGGGTAAGTTCTGCAGGCAGCTAGCTTAAATCACAGTCCAGGTAAGTTCTGCAAGCAGCTAGCTTGATCCGAAGTCTCGTCCGGTTCTCAGCAACACTGGAAATTCTTCCACCCTCATTTTCACCAGCACTGGGACGAAGGCAGGAACTTCGGCAATGTTGGCTAAAGAAAATCCTGTAGTATTCCAGCAGGCACTAAGAAAACAACCTTCTGAACAATTTAGTACATTATCTCAAGGTTTTTTTACATTTGAAATAAGCCTTAATGGTGCTCATTATTCATCAGCCTCCAGGTGTGGGAGAACCATTGTAGCTACTGGCCTTGGAAATGATCAAACTTCAGGGACACTTTAGTTATACATGACCATATAATGTATTTTGATATACATACAGGTAGTATAACTTCCCATTCTTGTGGTTGTACATGATGTGGAGTTACACTGGTTGTGTATTCATGTTCACATAGGAAAGTTATGTCTGATTCATTCCACTGTCTTTTCTATTCCCATCTGTCCTTACTTCTCCATTCCCCTGCTGTCCAATCTGGTGATCCTCCACCCACTACCCTGGACCTGTTATGAGTCACAACACATTAATTTTTAATACATGCTTTTGGGTGAATATACTCAAGCCAGTAGCAAGTGGTGTTTGGATTTGTTGGAGGAGAAAAGGTATTCTGTAGGGTGAGTTTTGTGATCATAGGCTACGAAGCAGGAATAGCATGTATTTGAAGAGTATACTGGAATAGGCTGTTGGAAGTATGGCTGTTTATATTAGGGTACAGAAAAATTGAGGTAGGTAGAGCAAGATAAGAACCTTATGACATATATATGTGTGTGTGTGTGTGTGTGTGTGTGAACTTGGTAATGTAGGAATTGCATAGGGAAGTTCTAACTGAAGAGTTTTTGACAATATTCCTAATAAAGGGAAAATACCTTATAGATAGTACTAGAACCCATGGTTCATTTGGTTTAATGGGATACAGAACACCTCTCTGAAATTCTCTAAGTTTTATTCTTTTTCCTTGACTGGTGAAAATATTGTAGGTTCTTTGAGTTTGTGGGTGGTTCTAACACATTGTTTTGGATATATTTTGGGGAATAACTATAGGAAAATATAAAAAGTTAGTTGAAATTTTCTCAGAAACTATATTATTTTTTTTAAATTTTTAATCAATTTATTATATGTACTTAAAGACCATGCATAACTTTACATATGTGTGTGTGTATATATACACACATTTTATTTTTATTTTATTTATTTATTTTTTTAATTTTTTATTGTTGGCTGTTCAAAACATTACATAGTTCTTGATATATCATATTTCACACTTTGATTCAAGTGGGTTATGAGCTCCCATTTTTACCCCATATACAGATTGCAGAATCACATCAGTTACACATCCATTGATTTACATATTGCCATACTCGTGTCTGTTGTGTTCTGCTGCCTTTCCTATCCTCTGCTATCCCCCCTCCCCTCCCCTCTTCTCTCTCTGCCCCCTCTACTGACATTCATTTGTCCCCCTTGTATTATTTTTCCCCTTTCCCTCACTTCCTCTTGTATGTACTTTTGTATAACTCTGAGGGTCTCCTTCCATTTCCATGCAATTTCCCTTCTCTCTCCCTTTCCCTCCCACCTCTCATCCCTGTTTAATGTTAATCTTCAGAAACTATATTAAATTAGGAATTTATGTTCTTGTCCAAAGAATTGATGTCCAAGAGATTTTCAGTGGGAATGACCACAAACACCATGTTTTATCTTACAGCTGGTAACATTTACAAAGAAGTAAAAACAGTTTGACACATCATGGCAGTAACCTAGTATGTAAAGGCCAATTTAATGTGATAGTATTTTAGTGCATAGTTTGTATCAGTTTTGGTAATTTTTGTTTTTACTTAACTATAGTAAGTTGGGTTTCATCTTAGAGGAAAATTAGAATATTAGTGGAATGAATTATGGCTCCCAGTCCTATAACTGCCCTCAGGGTTGAAGTTGATACTGTCTCCCTCCTGTACTATCCATTCTAATTGTACCTTACCTTCAGCTAGTTGCAGTGTTTATCTGTGTATTTTCAAGAGTTGATTGTGGAGTTGATCTCCCAAGATCTCTTGTGTGTCAGACATACTGTTCTTTGCCCCTGCTATGTAATAGTAGCATTGCCTCATGATGTTCAAGGTCAGTTGTCCTTACCAAAGATAGTCATTCTTTTTATCTTTTATTCCCTGGATATAAGTGGCCACTGTGACCAGGAAGTATTGGTAGTTTTAGGTTAAAGGGACTTTTATATGTGCCTACACAAAAATGTTCCCCTTCGGTTGACCAACATCTCTTTCATTACAGACTTCAAAAGTTGCAGGGAGAGTATGCACAAGTTAGGCATCATGATAAGTAAGGCCATTTCTGCTTTTACTCCTTGTTTCTGACTCATGTGTTTTTCCTGTAGGGGACACACCATCATATAAAGGTTTTTAAGGTGAGAATTTACACTGTATCTTGGAAGATAGTGCTTCAACTTTATAGAGTACCGCTTCTGAACTGCTGCTTCAGCTATATCTTCAACATAGATCTAGTTATTTTACTATGTTAAGTCTTCTATTTTCTTATTTATTGTCTGTCTCTTGTTCTATCCATTCTTCAGAGTTAGGTTTTGAAGTCTCTGTTGTTCTAGGACTGTATGTCCATTTAGTTCTGATAGTTGGCCATATATTTGGATGGTCTCTTATTGGGTGCATTACATCCCATGGGAGAAGGGCTTGCAGAAGTGTGTAGAGGTGTAACAAAAATGATGGCCACCAAGCTCTGTGTACCTCTTTGATCAGAAGCTATAGTCAGAGATTGGATGATGTTTTTTGTGTCCACTCTGGCTTCTGCAACTGAGTGTGGGTTGTTTAGCAGTAAATGCACAGCTGTCTCCCAAGGGCTTGGAGATGGAGCTTGAGCAGTTGCTGTGCCAAGAAGCCAAATGTTTATACTTTATTTCTTGCATTACTTTGTTCTTTTGTGTTTAGTTCTTTCTTTATTTTATTTTATTTTTTTTTGTAGTGAACATTTAAATTCCTTTCTTATTTCCTTTTGTTGTTACCATGGGGATTGTATTATAACACCCTAATACCATAACTTAATTTATAACACTCTAACTTGAATTTATAACAGCTTAACTTTAATAACTTGTAAAACTGCTCTTCTACTCCATTCCAATTCTTTTGCTTGTTGATAGCACTGTTTCATCTTCATACATTGTATGCTCCATAGCACAAACTGATAGTTTTTAAAAATACATTATCATTTTAAATCATGTACAAAATCTGGAGTTAGAAAACAAAGTTTCAGTACTACTAGCTTTTAGACTAATAATTTTTAAGAGTTATTCTCTTAAATAATCTAGGGGGGAAAGTATAGTTAAAAACCATTGTTACAATATTAGCTTTTATAATTGCCTGTTTATTTCCCTTTATTAAGATCTTTATTTCATGATATGGCTTTGAGTTACTGTATAGTGTACATTCATTTTACCCTGTACTACTTCCTTGAACATGTCTTGTAAGGTAGGTCTAATGATAATGAATTTTCTCAGCTTTTTTTTCTGTGAATACCTTAATTTCTCCCTTGCTTTTGAAATATGATTTTTGTGAATATAGGATTCATGTTTCACTTTCTTTTTTTCTTTTAGCACTTTGAATTTATTAACCCTCTAGCCTTGAATGTTTCTGAAGAGAAACCTGCTGATAATCTTATAGAGGATCCCTATTATATGACAAGTCACTTCTTTTGTGCTGCTTTCCTGAGTGGTGTTCTTCTTCTTCTTCTTCTTCTTTTTTTTTTTTTTTTTTGGTATTAGGGATTGAACCAAGAGGCACTTTACCACTGAGCTACATCCTAGCCCTTTTTAAAATTTTTTTCTTTTGAGACAGACTCTTGCCAAGTTGCTTAGGCACTCACTAAATTGCTGAGGCTGGCCTTATTATCCTACTGTCTCAGCCTCCTAAGTTGCTGGAATTACAGGTGTGTGCCACCTTTTTTCTTTTGAAAGATTGATTGTAATCTGTCTTGATGTGGATCTCTATGATTTCATCTTATATAGTTCATTAAACTTCTTGTGTGTTTATATTAATGTCTTTTAGTTGAGAAATCTTCAGCCATTATTACTTCAAATATTTTCTTGACCCCGTTCTTCATTTCTTCTCCTGAAACTTCCACAATGTGTATATAGGTCCACTTGATGGGGTCTGTTCACTTTTCTTCAGTCTTTTTTTCTTTTTGTTTCTCAGACTCAGTAATTTCCATTGTACTATCTTCAGGTTCCCTGATTCTTTCCTTTGCTTGCTGAAATCTGGCTTTGGGTCCCTCTACTTAATTTTTCATTTCAGTTATACTCTTCAGCCTCAGAATTTCTTTTTAGTTTTTGTTTTTGTTAATCTATGGGGATTTTGTTTATGTATCATTTTTTGACTTTCTCCACATTTGTCCTCATTTCCTTGAATATCTTTAAGACAATTGTTTCAGAGTTTGGGTCTTTCTCAAGGACAGTATCTGTTGATATCTTTTTTCTTTGAAAAGTCCTTGTTTTTCTATTACTTTGTATGCCTTGTGATTATTTTGTTTAAAACTGGACATTTGAATCTAATAGTCTAACAACTCTGGAAATAACAGTCCTCACCTTTCCCAGTTTTGCTAGTCCTTGTTACATAGTTGTTTTTGTTTGTTTGTTTTAATTATTGTAGCTTATGAGGGTCAGCCTGAGAAAAACTTAAGGTCTTCTTAGATTTTTCTCTTCATGTACTTTTCCCTGGGAACATTTTCTAATTTCCCCTGTAAGTGTAGTTGTTTTTGAATGTCTTGGTCCTTAATGTCTTGCTGCAACATGACTAAATTATTCAGGGTCACTCCAGGTCAGTTTGGGTTAGCATGAAATAATTACACACAGACACAGAGAGTACCTTTTTCTTAGGGTCAAGTGACAGCTCTCAACCTTAGGGGTCTGTTGGAAAGAGAGAGCTTGCATGGGGATTCTTTATTTTTTATAGGGGGCATACAAAGGGAGGGTTTGATGGAATGTTCTTTCCAAATAAGGCAAAGGGTCAGGTTTCAGGGGGTTGAGTCTAGCTTTGTGGTCAGTAGAATGATTTTTTGTGGTCAGTAGAATGATTGACATCTTGGCAAGTCACACCCATCTCAGGTGCTGTGTGGGATCAAAAGGCAGAGCGAGCCAAAAGGACACATACGTGCACAGCCCAAACAGAGCAGCAGCGTCAGCCTAGTCCGCTCATGTTCTCAAAATGCCCACAGCTTACACACACAACCCATGGCTGCCTTGTGACTATGTCTGACTCCACAAAGGAGAGAAAGAGAAAAATGAAGAAAGGAATTTTAAGAAGAGTGCCAGCCATTTAAATCCTCTGGAAGTCACTCCATCCCGTGGGAGAAGGGCTTGCAGAAGTGTGCAGAGGTGTAACAAAAATAATGGTCACAAACTCTTGTATACCTCTTTGATCAGAAGCTATAGTCAGAGATTGGATGGTTTTTTGTGTCCACTCTGGCTTCTGCAACTGAGTGTGGGTTGTTTAGCAGTAAATGCACAGCTATCTCCCAAGGGCCTGGAGGTGGAGCTTGGGCAATTGCTACTGTGCCAAGAAGCCAAATTGACAGAAATTAACCATATTTTGCTGTCTAAACTTTCTCTTGGGAAGTTATAAGCCTTCAATAGTCTCCTCCAGAGTTCTAAAATAGCACCAGACAGATTCTGACAGTATATTTCTTGTCTATGTATGGAAACATATTTCTCTTGTTTCCTATCCCACTATCTTCCCAGGAACCTCTTTCCTTGTAAAGTGGTAATGGGACATATTCATGCGTGTTTGTTTATGTATTGACTATGATTGCATTTATACCACCATGGCAGAGATTAATGATTGTAACAGACACTGTGGTCCACAATCTTAAAAGTATTTACTCTCTGGTCCTTTAAGAAAAATGTGTTAATTTGTGCATTAGATCCTTAAGGGTAGCATTAATTTCTGCAGGACAATTTAATTAACTACTTTTGCTGGAGAGAGACAGTGTTATGGACTTTGACTTTGGCTTCCTCACTATCGTAACTCTTACTGTATAGACCAAGTACACACTGTTAGAGTTGCATCAGCCATCCAATATATCTATTCCTGTTATACATTTGGAGATTGGGAAAATGGTCTGTACGTGGGTCATGGGCCTGTTGGACCAATGGACTGTTCAACCTTGGTCAGGAATCTACTTATTACTTAGTATCCATGTGGCCTCACTCAAACAAGATCCATGATGCTTTAGGTCAATCAAGTATTATTATCCACTTGGCCACTGAATCCAGCATACCTCAAAATGTTCATTTTCCCATTCCTTGGTGTACTAGAGTAAATGATTGTAACTCCTTTTGGGAGAAAGAATAGAAAAATCATTACTGTATATATTTGCCAACATATTTCAGGATTCTTTCTCTTCATAATCTGGACTTTTCATTTAACAATAGAGAATATATCATAGGATATCCTAAGATCTTAGTACAAACTCTGGACCCTAGCTCTTGATGTCATTCACACCTCTTCTCCCCTTCAATCACTCAGTTTTAATCACACAGGCTGTTTGTCATTTCTTGCATACTCCTGTGTATGGTGTATTCTTCCCTTGATGGCTTCTTTCTTAGCTGCATACAAGCTTTTGTTCAAAATTTATTTTCCTATAAATTTTTTCCTTGATACTTCTAGCAAAAATAATCCCATGCTTATCCATCATTCTGTGTCCCTTTTAGTTTTCTTCATGGTTCTTATTGCCTTATCATTTTTCTGTTCGTTTGTGGCTATCTTCCACTAGGAGCAGAAATTTTCTGTCCTTCTCTACCATTTTCCAGGTATCTAGAAAAGTCTCTGACATATAATAGGCTCTTAACATTTATTGAATGAAGAACTACTTTATTCAAGAGACTTCAAAGTATTTATGATAAAAATGTTATTTTTTGCGGTCAGTAACATTTGTTGATTTATAAGTTTTGGGGTGTATATCATTTATAAAACTGACACAAAATTGATGAACAGTATAAATTTGTTTAATTGAACTGTAACTACTCAATAATATAAAATTAATAATACATAAGAACTTAGATTAGCTAGACTCAATGGCACATGCCTATAATACCAGCAACTTGGGAAGCTGAGATAGGAGGATTGCAAGTTTGAAGCCAGCCTCAGCAACTTAATGAGAACTTAATTTAGCGAGATCCTGTTTCAAAATAAAATATAAGGGCTACAGTGGTAGCTCAGGGTGGAGTGCTTGCCTAGCACGTAGGAGGTTTCTATCCTCAGCACTGCATAAAAATAAATACATACATACATACGTAAAGTAAAGGTATTGTGTCCATGTACAACTAAAAACAAGATTAAAAAAGAAATAACACATAAAAAGGTTTGGGGATATAGCTCGGTGGTAAAGTGCCCCTGGGTAAAATTATTAAGTATTGATACAAAAAATTATAACCAGGAAAAGAGGGCAAAAGAGCATGATTTTTTTTTTTTTTTTTTGAGAGAGAGAACATTTTTTAATATTTATTTTTTATTTTTCGGTGGAACAACATCTTTATTTTTCTGTGGTGCTGAGGATCGAACCCAGTGCCCCGCGCATGCCAGGCGAGCGCGATACTGCTTGAGCCACATCCCCAGCCCCAAGAGCATGATTATTATACGAAGTTTTTTAATGGGAGTATTGTGGACTGTTGGAAGCACTGACTACTTCCTAAAGTAGTTTAGCTTCTTTTAAAGAAAAAGCTCTTCATTTTGCCTATAGTTAAGATTTGGGCCTTGGAATCTGGTAAGTCACAGTGGTTTTGTATTAAATTACTTTTTTGTATCACAGTTATAAAATAATCAGTATTAGTAGGATTTACTACTTATCATGGTATTGAATGCTATATAGTGTGTAAGTACTAAGCACATGCCCAGCACATAGTAAGCACTTAAAAATTTGAGCTATCATTATCATTTTATCATCACTGTGTTTTATGTGCTGTTAAGGTTTTCTAAAATTATTTTTTGTGTGTGTGTACTGGGGATTTATCTTCGGAGTACTCTACCACTGAGCTATATCCCCAGTTCTTTTTATTTTTAAATTTGAGACAGAATCTCAAATTAGCTATGGCAGGCCTCAAACTTGTAATCCTCCTGCCTCAGCCTCCAGAGTTGCTGACATTACAGGTGTGTGCCCAGACAGGTTTTTCTGAAATTTTTTGATTAGCTTACTTTCTAAAGTTCTGAGTAGCTTTAAACATAAATTCCTTTATCCTGAGTTAATACTTCTCAATTTATATATGCAAAATAAAGATTGTTAGACACATATCAAATTTTTGACTTCAGGAGAAGTAAGGTAAGCAAGAAGTGTGATTATCTAAATGATTATATGTTTCCTAAATAAGGTCATTTTAATTTAGGATATCAAAAAGTTTATTTTGGATGGATATCTAATTCATTCTTATTAATTAATCTTATTAATTTTTAATTAATAAGATTCTTATCATTTTTAAGCATGTCAGTACTTACAGATAAACTGAATTTTTATTTTTAAAGTAGCTAGTAATTTTGTTTACAGGTTATGTCTTGATTATATCAGATAGTGTTTTGGTCAGCTTTTTCACTGCCGTGACTACAACAACCAACAAGAACAATATTGGAGGAGGAAAAGTTTATATAAAAGCTCACTGTTTCAGAGGTCTTAGTTCATAGAAGTCCAGCTGCATTCCCCAGGGGCTCCAGGTGAGGCTGAATCTCATGATGGAAGAGTGTGGTTTGAGGGAAGCAGCTCACATGGTGATCTGGAAGCCGAGAGAGATTTTACTCTCCAGATCCAAAATATTTACCCCATAGCTACACCCCTAATGGATCACTTTCCCCAGCGCCACTCCCTCCAGCCACAACTCAGTTAATCCCATCAGGAATTGATTAACTGATTAGGTTCAGGATGTTTCCCAATCATTTCTCCTCCAAAGCTTCTTGCATTGTCTCACATGTGAGCTTTTGGGGAACACTTCACATCTAAATCGTAACAGATAGTTTTCCTATAATGAAATTCTTTTGAGATAACTGGATTAATATGACTATTCATTTTCAATTATTTGACAACTCTTTAAAAAGGCTTTTATAGTAAATTTTAAAAACCTTTTCTTAAAAATTTTAGTATCTTATATTGATTTCTGTTTTTTTGGGGGGGTTGTTGCCTATTTTTCTACTGATTGATGATATGAATAGTCATAAAGGTAAGATGGTTTTCTAACAGAATGTAACACTTTATCAGATGTCTGAAAAATTACTGGTTTGCATTATGGATTTCACATATGATTAATATTGATTATTTTTTTATTTTATTTTTTTAATATTGATTATTGTAAGTAGAAAATGTTAAAGGCAAAATCAGTAATGTGTATATGCCTTCATATGGCAGTTTCCATCATTTTAGCTTCACCACTTATTCTCACTGACCTAGCTTTCTAGGTGCAATTAGCTAATTATAGTTTACCAAATTTGCCATTTAGTTTACCCAATAATACTAGAGCACAGTGATTTTTAAATCTCACCATATGTTTGCAACATACAGTGTGGGTTTTCTTGGTCAAGTATTTAACCTCTGGGCTGGGGATGTGGCTCAAGCGGTAGAGCGCTCGTCTGGCATGCGTGCGGCCCGGGTTCGATCCTCAGCACCACATACCAACAAAGATGTTGTGTCTGCCGATAACTAAAAAAAATAAATAAATATTTAAAAAAAAAAGTATTTAACCTCTCAAAACCTAAGTTTCCTCATCATAAAGTGGGGATAAAATAAGACATTTCTTACAGGTCCTATTGAAAATAGTAAATGAGATAATGCTGGGTTACACCTCCAATACCATCATAGTGGAGCGAAAAGACAATGGATGTGAATGGTTATTCTTGTATCATTCCTATCTTATTCTGATGGTTATTCTTATTCTAACTGAAGTTCATCCTCTTATTCCTTCTTATCACATCAAACTGGTGAACCATTCTCTCAAGTTCCAGTGTGATGATGGTAAGAACATGATTGTAATCTATTCATCTTAATTGTCATCCCCCCTCAAGATTTTACCAGTGATCTAGTCTGTGTTTACTTCTTAGTTCCTCTAATGAGTTGAACTGTCTTACTTTTTCCTTTTTCTCAATGCTCTAGAAAACTATTTGTTCCAAGTTTGTCTGGCTGATTTTTCTTTTTACTTCATGTCTCAGTTTAAACATGGCTTCCTCAGAGTTTGCCTGTCGTAACACCTTTTCTGGCCAATCTTCTTTGGTCCTTCCCCATAGTCTCAATACCTCTGTTCCTCTTTTATATTCTGTTACAGCATCCAGCACTTTTCTAGCCATGATTTTTATCCTAGTTTCTTCTGTGTTACTTCTGTGATTGCTTGTTTAGTTGGCATTCCTACTTAGATCATTTCCATAGGGCTTTGTAGGGTATCCTGGCTATTGAATTCATATCTGTATTCTCAGTGCCCAGCATCTTGTGTTTAGTAAATGTTTGTGAAATTAATGAACAACTTGCTTCTACCCCCCAATCTCCCTATTGAGCTAATAATTCACTTAGGGGTATTAATACTAAAGTTTATAAACATTTTATTTATCATTCATTATTTCATTCTTTATATTCCTTTCTCCAATTAGGCCATGAGTTAGTTTCCTCAGGGTACATTCTGTGTTTTATATATCTTTTTATTCTAAAGCCTGACAGAATGCTTGGCATAGGAAATTTTTTTGTTTAATGAATGCTTATCAGTGAAAATGTTTTTATTTAAAACATTTTATTTAAAACAATGAAATTTAAAGTACAATTGAAAAATGAAATATTCAGGGGTTAGAGTTGTGACAGTAGTAGAGTACTTGCATAGCATGTGTGAGGCACTAGGTTTGATCCTCAGCACTATATAAAAAGAAATAAATAAAAATAAAGCTATTGTGTCCATGTATAACCCAAAAAATATTTTAAAAATGAAAAATTTTACAGATACTATCTACTGCTACAAGTTTAAGTTATATGCTAAAGGGGAAGCAATATATATGATATTTTCATGAAAAAGGTAATGTGAAAGTGTATAAGTTAATGTGGAATAGTCTAAAAATTGTTGTCTGCTAATAATAAAAATTAGAGTGTTTATTTTTTGACTGTGCCTTCTGTTCTAATATTTTTTGCTAAAAATAATACATGTTTATTAAAATATTGAGTATTCTGCTTTTTCATCAGATATTGTGTTAGGATTTTTTTCTTATTTCATTAAATGTTATTTTACATGATTTTAATAGGAGCATAGTTTTTCTTCCAAGAGGTTTGCCAATAATGGCTTTGTTGAATATTTATGTAAACAGTTTTTTAGTATTACATATAATAATGTACAATGAACAACTTACCAAAGATTTTTTTTCATATATGCTTTTCCCTTAGAATTTTAAAAGCAAACTTGCTTGTCATTCTTAGCATTGATAATATTACCAAATACTAATAGTTCTCCAAAAAGATTATACCTGTTGACATTTCTAATAATAATGAGAGTACTGATTTCAGTTCACCTTTTCCTGCATTGTATAATGTTAAAAGTGAAGTTTAAAAGAAGTGATGTTTGACTTTATTGATTATTAGTAAAGTTGCATATTTCATTTTTTGGCCTATAAAATTGCCTGTTTATGTCCTTTGATTATCTTCTGTTGGGTTGTTCCAATTGATTGTTAATATTGCTCTAATATTTTAATATTTTAATTTTCATTAAGCAATTTATTCTAATTGTTGAAGATTTTTTTTAATTAAAAGAACTTGGTGCATTTTTATAATATAGACAAATACTAATGCAATTCCATTTTAAGTTCTAACATAGTGGAGTCTTTTTTAGTATGTGTAAGTAATATTGTCATTTTCTGTGAAACTTTATTAAAACATATTTATTTTATAAACCAGGAGCCTTTCGTGGCAGATGAGTATATTGAACGTCTTGTATGGAGAACCCCAGGCGGAGGTTCTAGAGGTGGACCTGAAGCTTTTGATCCTAAGAGGTGAAATAAAAAAGTGTTTTTCTTTTTTGCATAGCCCCAATCTAGTACTACAAATTTGTATTTAGATAGAGATGACTGTTGGAATTCAGCACTTATATAAAAAGATATTAATTAGTTAAAAGATGCCCCTACCATTCTTTGCTAAAAATAATACATTTTGACAAAGAATTTGTTATGCTGGTGGTGCATGTCTGTAATCCTAGCTCCTTGCGAGGCTGAGTCAAGAGGAATGCAAGTTCCAGGCCAGCCTGGGCAACTTAGTGAGATTCTGTTTCAAAATAAAGATTAGAAAGAGCAGGGGGATATAACTCATTGGTAGAGTGTCTCTAGATTCAATCTGTAGTACCACCACTACCACCACAACAAAAAAATTGGCCTCCAAAAGATACATCAGAAATTGAAATTGTGTTTTTCAAACTTTTATATTCCTTTTATTTTAGGGAAGTACTTTAACTCTCATAAGGGAAGGAATTTTATTGAGAATACAAATTTAATATTCTCTTTAATTAGTAATAAATTAGAAAGGATTGTTTTATATTTATTTATAAATAAAAACATGATCAACATGTTCTTTTAAGTAAATTGGAGAAACAAAGTAACTGAACTCTGGAATGAATAATAGTATTGTGCAATTACCTTCTTGGATGTTGTAAATAAGCTGTAAAATTTGTTTCTGTTCTGAAAGCTTAATGGGGATCTGAGTAAGGTTTGCATTCACCTCATTGAAAAGTTAATAAAAACTGACTATATTTTCAAATGTCTTGTTTTTTGGAAAGTTATGTGATCTAGATAAAGCAAAGAAGAAATTATGACATTGCAGGAAGACTCCATCTATAGATTGAAGAAATTCCTGCCAAGATATGTTAAGAGAAAATTAACATGATCATTCCTGTCAAAAAACTCTAAAATTTTCCTTAAAATTATAAATGAATCAGTCATTTCCTCTTGATTGATAATAGTAGATTGATTCATGTTCTAATTTTCTCTATTAGATTATTAGAAGAATTTGTAAATCATATTCAAGAACTCCAGATAATGGATGAAAGGATTCAAAGGAAAGTAGAGAAATTAGAGCAGCAGTGTCAGAAGGAAGCAAAGGAGTTTGCCAAGAAGGTACAAGAACTCCAGAAAAGCAATCAGGTAAACATTTAGCTACACAATGAATCATTTATATAGCCCCAAAATCTTTATTTCCTTTCAGCTCTAAGCTCTTAAACAAGTCAAATTGAATTATAACAACTGTTGATGTTTCCTTCTACCTGTGTGGTCCCACTGGGTAAAATATTCATGAATTGTTATCATATACTCTCGACATTGGCTTGCTACTGAATGTTGGTTTGGGATCACGGTACTCCCTTTTCAAGATGGAGTGGTATAGAGTTTAGTGTACTCCCTTACTCTACCTTTGATAATGTAATCAACAATTACTTCTTAGTAGACCTGTACTTTTGGAGACTCTTAGAATGGATATTTAGGTAGTCATTTCTGTTCTCTTTAATTGCAAACCAAAGTAATACCACCAAACAAATATCAGGCCTGGATCAGGTTTTTCCCTGTAGAAACCCGGTCTAGGAAGTATCACAAAAATAATGAAGTGTATGCCTCAGTGAGAATTCATTGGAGTAATTATGGGAGAAGGGGGTAGGTGGAAAACTTTTCCTCTATCCATTTTGGAGTAAAACCAAAGCACTAGACTGGCCTTAGGGTTAAGGAATCCAAGCTGCATCTTTTTGGGGGAGTACTAGGAATTAAACCCAGGGGCACTTAACCACTGTTCCACATACCCAGCCCTTTTAATTTTTTATGTGGAGATAGGGTCTCCCTAAGTTGCTCCAAGCTTCACTAAGTTGCTGAGGCTAGCTTTGAACTTGTAATCCTCCTGCCTCAGCCTCCTGAGCTGCTGAGGCATCACTGCGCCCAGTCAAGCATCTTAATCACTCTTAGGCCTTTGAATTAATATGAAATCTCTGAATCCCTTTATAAGCTGGGCCTAATTTGGAATTCGATTTTCTTTTCCAAGTGCATTTTGAGGAACATTGTTGAACTTTGCTGCCTCCCAGGGGTCGTTTGGGCATTGGGATTAGCAAACTGATTTCTGGTAAAATTTCATTTATTTAGATTCTATCACTTATGTATATATGGCTGTGAGAAAATAATTAATAAAGTCAGTAACTTAAATCAGATAGGAAATGTGTTTTTAAGTAGTTTTGGTGGCAGTTTCCAAATATTCTTAATGTAGTTTTCCTTTGGTAATTGAAATAGTTTTAATAAAGCACACAATTTTGTAACCAGTCTCAGTTGCAGCCTTGATACTTAGCTGTGTAATCTCAAGAAAGCAGTTTAGTTTCTGTGTCCCTCCATTTTCCATTTATAAACTGGGTTTTGAGGATTAAATACATAAATACATAAATACTTAGAATAGTATCTAATACAGAGAAAGTCCTCAGTAAATGTTTAAAGCTTTTTTCCCTTGAATGTTAGCCTACAAATGAAAGTACCACGTTGAGTTATCAACAATTCTACTTTTGGCAGTTTAAAGACATTCATTGCACATAGTTTTCATCTGCCACAGGACAATCAGTGTACCCTGGGGAGAAGGGAATCAACATTCTGGGAAGTAATTTACCTTTGCCTTAAAGTAATTGCTATAGTCTTTCATGTTTTCAGAACTGAAAAGGACAATTTTACTATAGATATTAGTATCACTTTTTTAAATATTTAAAGTTAGGTGTTAAATATTTATTTATTTATTTATTTATTTTTGGTAGTGCTGGAGATTGAACCCAGGGCCTTATGCATGCGAGGAAAGTGATCTACCAGCTGAACTATTCATTCGTAGGCTAACATTGAAGGGAAAAAAGCTTTAAACATTTACTGAGGACTTTCTCTGTATTAGATACTATTCTGCGTATACTACATGTATTTATTTATTTAATTCTCAAAACCCAGCCCCTAAATATTTTATTTTTAACCAATATCTTTTACCCCTGACATATTTTTTAATCTTTTCAAGAGGGTTTTTTCAAACATCTGTTCCCTTTTGTACTTGGTTCTTTTTTTTCAAAATCATTACTTGATAGCTTTATATGATATCAGGTGCTCTGTTAAATAGGATGAATAAGTGGATTTGCTTTTGTTAATTAACTAGTATATTTATAATAAATATGGTTATTATAATAGTAAAAGGGTAAAAGTTTGCAACATGGTTTAAAAAAACAAGGTTTTCAAATCATGTCATGATAATGAGTATGAATTGGTTTTGTAGACTTCATAATTTCTATGTTATCTTTAGTTACATAAGTTAGAGAGTAGTGGTGAGATCGATAATTTAGTTTTTGTTGGCTTTATTTTTATAAATAAGTTCATAAATTGTAAATTATATTTATATAATCAATACATGATTTATATTATTTGTTGTTAATTTAATTTTTCTTGGTTTTATTTTTATAAATAAAAATTTATTTATTTACCGTGGTGGGGATCAAACCCAGGACATTGCACTATCCAGGCAAAAACTCTTACCATTATGCCATTGGCTGGTAGTTTAGTTTTGATATGTCTTAACTTATAAAGTGAGTTCTCTGATTGTATTTTATGCTTATGCACATTTTTCCTAGGTTGCCTTCCAACATTTCCAAGAACTAGATGAGCACATTAGCTATGTAGCAACCAAAGTGTGTCACCTTGGAGACCAGTTGGAGGGGGTAAACACGCCTAGACAACGGGCAGTGGAAGCTCAGAAATTGATGAAATATTTTAATGAGTTTCTAGATGGAGAATTGAAATCTGATGTTTTTATAAATTCTGAAAAGGTAAGCACTATCAGAGGATAAAAGCACATCACCACATTAGTTACAATGCTCTAATTATGAGCTAGAGTTAGTACTTCTTAGATTCATACTTCAAATCATTGAGTAGTTTGTTTTTATTATTCTGAAATATATGTGTGTGTGTGTGTGTGTGTGTGTGTGTGTGTGTGTATTTTTTGTGGTGCTGGGGATTGAACCCAGAGCCTTGTGCATGCGAGGCAAGCACTTTACCAACTGAGCTGTATTCCCACGCTGATATCTATATTCTTAATTGGTTTGCTTGGTATTTTGTTTGTGAAATTTTATGTGGTTTAGAAAAGCTGAGGTAATTATGTTCATTAGTTATCATATTTGACTTTACATAGTTATATGCCATTGGGCAGTGGTAGAGTGATCCGACCTAAATTGTTGATAAACTGAAATATCTTTTGTAAAAGAATTCAGAACTTCTAATTTTTATTGCTGGAATAAAGACCTCTTATAAAGAATTAAAGCAGTTTGGATCAAGGAGAATTGAAAAATCTGAATTGTATATATTATTCCCTTTTATAGCAATAATCATTTAATCCTAGTCTTAGAGTATCTGGTATTGGCTATTGTATAATCTTAAAAGAAGGTAATTTAGCTTGCTTTCTTTTCTTGAGGGGAAAAATTTGAAATGCATGAAAAATGGACATTTTTATAGATCATATATGCCCATTCATATTGAATACAATCTTTCTGACTTGTTCTACATTTACTCTGTGAAGTATCAGATAACAGAATATTAAAAGCTAAGTATTATTGAAGCTAAGTATTATCACTTTGAATTAAGCAGCACATTTTTTGTGTGTATAAGTTAGATTCTGTATGGTTATAGAACTTATAATTTTTAGAGATTTTTGAAAAATGGTTATGAAGGTAGAAAAAAATTCTCAAAGAAAGATACTATTTTAAAGAATGACTTTTAAGAATTGTATTTGTGGTAGAATTTAACACTACTAAAATTAATGTCCAGAAAAATGTGATACTTAAGAATTTGAAAAATACTCGTAGAATCTTTTGTATTTATATGTGGTTTATTTATAAGAACATATGTACAAATGGAACACCAGTGTGAGTTTTGGATAGTTTATGGAATATTTTACTTTTTGTTTTCCAATTATAAATATACATTTATCATATATTATGAAAGTGCTTGCTTGTAGAATATATTATCCAAATTCTGTTTATAAGCCAGGCATGGTGGCTCATTCTTATAATCCCAGCAACTCTGGAGGCTGAGACAGGAGGATTGTGAGTTCAGAGCCAGCATCAGCAACAGCGAGGTGCTAAGCAATTCAGTGAGACCCTGTCTCTAAATAAAATACAAAATAGGTTTGGGGATGTGGCTCAGTGGTTGAGTGCCCCTGAGTTTAATGCCTGGTACCTCCACCAAAAAACGATTCTGTTTACATATTAAAAATTGGATATAATTAAACCCTGGGTACTTTAGATTACTTTGCATTAAATCTGATGAATGGTGTAGTGTAGTTATGCCCTGTTATATACAAAATGCAGATAATCGTACCTACTGTGATTTAGTGTATTTATTTGAATGTAGCTGAAGGTGGTCATTTAAAATCTAGAGAAAAGCACATGTTTTTAGATTGATTTTATTTATTTTTAACATGATTTATATTATTTCTATGTTTATACATTAAACTTTTTTACTTTAAAATTTTTAATTACCCTCAGGTAATTAGGTAATTCTTGATTTTACTGCGTCTCTCAATTTTTCACATCCTAATTGAAAGAAAAATGTCTTTATATACTTGCTAGTTCATTCACTTAGTTACATAGACATCTGCAATGTTGGAGGGGCAAACAGACTCACAGAATTTTTAAGTTTTTTTCTCATCTTTTATTTATTTCAATTCATAGTTCACATATAGAGCACAATTTTTCTTGTCTCTGGTTGTAGAGTTACACCATTCGTGTCTTCATACATATACTTGGGGTAATGATATCTATTGAATTCCACCATCTTTCTTACCTCCTGTCCACTCTCTTTCACTCCCTCCCCTTTACCCTATCTAAAGTTCCTTTATTTTTCCCATGCTACCCCTGCACATCCCTATTATAGATCAGCATCCTCATATCAGAGAAAACATTTCGCATTTTCTTTTGGGGGGGGGGATTGGCTTACTTCACTTAGCATAATATTCTCCAACTTCATCTATTTACCTGCAAATGCCGTGATTTTATTTTTTAATGCTGAGTAATATTCCATTGTGTATATATACCACAGTTTCTTTATCCATTCATCTATTGAAGGGTATCTAGGTTGGTTCCACAATTTAGCTATTGTGAATTGTGCTGCTATAAACGTTGATGTGGCTGTTACATTTTAGTTTGCTGTTTTTAAGTCCTTTGGGTATAAACTGAGGAATGGGACAGCTGGGTCAAATGTGGTTCCATTCCAAGTTTTCTAAGGAATCTCCATACTGCTATCCATATTTGTTGGATTATTTGCAGTCCCACCAGCAACGTATGAGTGTGCCTTTCTACCCATATCGTCGCCTACACTCTTTGTTGTTTGTCTTCTTAATAGCTGCCATTCTGACTGGAGTGAAATGAAATCATAGAATAGTTTTGATTTGCGTTTCTCTAATTACAAGAGATGTTGAACATTTTTTCATATATTTGTTGATTGATTGTATGTCATCTTCTGAGAAGTGTCTGTTTAGGTCCTTGGCCCATGTATTGATTGGGTTATCTATTTATTTTATTGATTGGATTATTTGTTTTTTTGGTGTTGAGATTTTTTTGTTCTTTATATATTCTAGAGATTAGTGCTCTATCTGATGTTCATGTAATAAAATTTTTCTCCCATTCTGTAGGCTCTCTATTTACCTCACTGATTGTTTCTTTTGCTGAGAAGACGCTTTTTAGTTTGACTCTATCCCATTTATTGATTCTTGATTTTATTTCTTGCACTATAGGAGTCTTATTAAGGAAGTCGGGGCCTAATTCGACATGATGAAGATTTGGGCCTACTTTTTCTTATCTTAGGCGCATGGTCTCTGGTTTAATTCCTAGGTCCTTGATTCACTTTGAATTGAGTTTTGTGGATGGTGAGAGATCGGGGCTTAATTTCATTTTGTTGCATATGGATTACCAGTTTTCTCAGCACCATATTTTGAATAGGCTATCCAATATGTTTTTGGTGTCTTGTCTAATATAAGTGTATTTTTTTGAAGCTTTTTTTAGTTGTAGTTGGACACAATATCTTTATTTTTATGTGGTGCTGAGGATCGAACCCAGTGCCTCACAAATGCAAGGCAGGCACTCTACCAATGAGCTACAGCCTTAGCCCAAGATAAGTGTAGGTTTGTCTCTGTGTCCTCTATTCTGTACCATTGGTCTACAAGTTGATTTTGGTGCTAATACCATGCCATTTTTGTTACAGTTGCTCTGTAGTATAGTTTAATGTCTGGTATAGTGATGTCACCTGCTTCATGCTTCTTGCTAAGGATTGCTTTAGCTATTCTGGATCTCTTACTTTTCCAGATGAATTTCATGATTGCTTTTTCTATTTCTGTGAGGAATGTCGATGGGCTTTTGGAATTGCATTAAATCTGTATAGTGCTTTTAGTAGTATGATCATTTTGACAATATTGATACTGCCTATCCAAGAACAAGGTAGATATTTCCATCTTCTAAAGTCTTCTTTAATTTCTTTCTTTAGCATTCTATAGGTTTTGTTGAAGAGGTCTTTCACCTTTTTTGTTGATTCACATTTCATTTTTTTTTTTTTTTTGCGGCTATTGCAAATGGAGTAGTTTTCCTAATTTCTCTTTCAAAGGACTTGTCACTGATGTACAGAAATGCCTTTGATTTATGGGTGTTGATTTTATATCCTACTTTGCTGCATTCATTTATTAATTCTAAAAGTGTTCTGGTGGAATATTTTAGGTCTTCTAGGTATAGAATAAACATTTGCAAATAGTGCTAATTTGAGTTCTTCTTTTCCTATCCATATCCCTTTAATGTCTTTCACCAGTGTAATTGCTCTGACTAGAGTTTCAAGAACTATGTTAAATAGAAGTGGTGAAAGAGGGCAACCCTGTCTTATTCCAGTTTTTAGAGGGAATGCTTTGAATTTTTCTCCTTTTGGAAAGATGTTGGCCTGAGGCTTATTAGCATAGATAGCCTTTATGATGTTGAGATATGTTCCTATTATCCCTAGTTTTTCTAGTATTTTGAACATGAAGGGATGCTGTGTTTTGTCAAGTGTTTTTTTTTTTTTTCCTGCATTTATTGAGATGATCATGATTCTTACTTTTAAGTCTAATGATGTCATGAATTACATTTATTGATTTTTGTATGTTGAATCAACCTTGCATCCCTGCGATGAACCCCACTTGATTATGGTGCGCCTATCTATTTGATATGTTTTTGTATTCTATTTGCCAGAATTTTATTGAGAATTTTTGTATCTATGTTCATTAGAGATATTGGTATGAAGTTTTCTTTCATTGATGTGCCTTTGATTTTGTTATCAGGGTGATTTTTGGCCTCATAGAATGAGTTTGGAAGTGTTCCTTTTTCTATTTCATGGAATAATTTGAGGAGTATTGGTATTAGTTCTTCTTTGAAGGTCTTGAAAACTCAGCTGTGTATCCATTTGGTCCTGGGCTTTTGTTGGTTGGTAGGCTTCTGATGGCAACTTCTATTTTATTGCTTGAAATTGATCTATTTAACTTGTAGTATATCATCCTGATTCAGTTTGGGCAAATCATGAGACTCTAGAAATTTGTCAATACCTTCGATATTTTCTATTTTATTGGAGTATAAATTTTCAAAATAATTTCTAATTATGTTTTCTATTTCTGTAGTGTCTGTCATGATGTTTCCTTTTCCATCATGGATGTTAGTAATTTGAGTTTTCTCTCTCCTTCTGTTTGTTATCATGTCTAAAGGTTTGTTACTTTTATTTATTTTTTCAAAGAACCAACTTTTTGTTAATTTTTTTCAATTGAATCTTTTGTTTCAGTTTTATTGATTTCAGCTCTGATTTTAATTATTTCCTGTCTTCTGCTTTTGCTGTTGATTTATTCTTCTTTTTCTAGGGTTTTGAGATGCAATGTTAAGTTGTTTATTTGTTGACTTTTTCTTTTAAGGAATAAACTCCATGTAATGAACAGCCTTCATAGTGTTCCAGAGTTTTCGATATGTTGTATAAGTGTTCTCAATTACCTCTAAGAAATTTTTAATCTCCTCTTTGATATCTTTTGCAACCCATAGTTTACTCAATAACATATTATTTAGTCTCCAGTGTTGGAGTTGCTTCTATTTTTTATTTTGTCATTAACTTCTGATTTTATTCGATTATGATCTGATAGAATTCAGGGTAGTAGCTTTGTTTTTTTGTATTTGCTAAGAGTTGCTTTATGCCATAACATATGGTCTATTTTAGAGAAGTATCCAAGTGCTGCTGAGAAGAAAAGTGTATTTTGATGGATGAAATATTTTATATGTGTCTGTTAAGTCTAAGTCATTGATTGTATTATTGAGTTCTGTAGTTTCTTTGTTTAGCTTTTGTTTGACAGATCTATCTAGGGATGAAGAGGTGTGTTAAAGTCACCCAGAATTATTGTGTTGAGGTCTGTTTGACTCTTGAACATAAGAAGAGTTTCTTTGATGAATGTAGATGCTCCATTGTTTGGGGTACATATATTTATAATTGTTATGCCTTGTTGATGTATGGTTCTCTTAAGCAGTATGAAAAGTCCATCTTTATTCCTTTTGATTAACTGAGAATGGAATAATTGCTTGTTTCTGCAGTCCATGTGAGTGGTATGTTTTTTTCCCTGTCTTTCACCTTCAGCCTGTGGATGTCTTTTTCTATGAGATGAGTGTCTTGGAGGCAGCATATTGTTGAGTCTTTTTTAAAAATCCAATCTATGTCTTTTAATTGGTGAGTTTAGGGCATTGACATTTAGGTTTATATGTGGTGCCGAAAATCGAACCCAGTGCCTCACACATGCTAGGCAAGAGCTCTGCCACTGAGCACAACCCCTGCTCATATTTGTTTATTTTTGGTATTTAACTTCACTTGGTTTCTCCTTTGATTTATTTCCTTTAGTGTAATACCTCCCCTTGCTGATTTTCATTGTTGTTTTCATTTCCTCCTCATAGAATATTTTGCTAAGGATATTCTATAGTGAAGGCTTTCTAGTTGTAAATTCTTTAAACTATTGTTCATCATGGAAGGTTTTTATTTTGTCATCAAATCTAAAGATTAATTTTGCTGGATGTAAGATTCTTGGTTCGCATCCATTTTTCTTCAAAGCTTAGTATATGTTGTTCCAGGATCTTCTACTTTCAGGATCTGAGTTGAAAAATCTTATTTGGTTTCTACCTATATGTAATCTGATTTTCTCTTGTGGCTTTTTAAATTCTGTCCTTTTCTGTATGCTAGGCATGTTCATTATAATGTGCCTTGGTGTGGATCTGTTGTGATTTTGTATATTTGGTTTCCTGTAAGCCTTTTATTTGATTTTCCAATTCAGTCTTTGTATTTGAAAAAATTTCTGATATTATTTCATTGAATAGATTGTTCATTCATTTGGTTTGGAATTCTGTGCCTTCCTCTAGCCCAATAATTCTGAAATTTGGTCTTTTTATGTTATCTCATAATTCTTTAATGTTCTACTCATGGTTTCTTACCATCTCCACTGTGTGTTCAACATTCTTTTCAAGATTATATGTTTTGTCTTCATTGTCTGAGATCCTGTCTTCCAAGTGATCTAATCTGTTGGTGATGCTTTCTGTTGAGTTTTTAATTTGGTTTATTGTTCCTTTCATTTCAAGGATTTCTGTTTGTTTGTTTTTTTCCAGAATCTCTGTCTCCTTACTGAAGTAATTTTTGCTTCCTGTGTTTGCTTCTGTAGCTCTTTATCAAAATGATCTTTTACTGCCTCTATTTGCTCTCTTGTATCATCCTTTAATTCACAGAACATTTTAATTATATGCATCCTGAACTCCATTTCTCTGTCATTTCTTCTGTTTTGCTGGCCATGGATTCTAATAATGTAATATCTTGGTTTGGTGGGGGCACTTTCTTCCCTTGTGTTTTCATGTTGTTCGTGTGTGTTCTTTTCTAGGACTGGGGATCCAAAGCATTACAGTTTTTACCTTATAGGCTTACAGTGTCCCTGCAGGTTTCTGGGACCTCTCCTTTAATGGGGAGAATAATGTAAACAGATCCCAATACAAACAATATACAGCCTTGAATCAAATAGCTGCTATTAATATGTTTATGATTTTGTCACAATATACAGAAATAGCAAGTTGAATTATCATCTATATTATAAACAGTAGGTTTGCAAAAGGGCCTGCAGTTTCTGATGTTGGACAAAGAACTGGGGGTGAGGTGTAGGATGAGATGCTGGGGGTAGGAGGTGAGGATATAGTTATTAAATCTTAGAAAGTGTGCAAGAGGAATCTAAAGAGGTTAATTAGTAGCAGGAGAGAAGAGACAGAATGTGATGTCTTTGGGGAGACAAGTAAGTGGGAAGACAGTAGAGTGCAAAAAACAAAGAAACTTAAATATTAAGAAAAATAAAAATGTAAAAATAGGAGGTAAAAGAATATACAATATCACTGTAATGTACTATTCAGATATCCCAGTCCTCAGTAGACTAATTCATGAAAAGTATTTGGTTTCACAAATGTTGGGGATGTGAAAAGAGAGGAAAAAAGTTTCGAAGATAGATACAAAGATTGTTTTTGTTGGGGATCAGTATCTTTCCAACTTCTCTTCTCATCTAATAGGGTTGTCTGTGTTTGCTGGTATCTCTACCCTCAGGATGGTGAAGGTTACTAGGGTGGGAGTGTTGGTGTCAGGAGCGTAGCTCCTGGAGGTAGGGTATACCACTTAGCGGACCCAGGATCTCCTTTGGAGAGCTGTTTTATATTGGGCAGTTCAGGACCCGGTTTTACCACCCAGTTTTGCAAGCTACCGAATGGCCACTAGCTGCAGGAACTGTGCTGGGTTAACGGTACAATTTTGGAGTACCTTGATATTGTTTCTAAGCTCCAGCCCGTGTTCCAAGCTGGGGGTTGCCCCAATTAAAGATGGCAAGAATGGTGTCCCAAGATGTAGGCGGCTGCTTTTAGCATGGGGTGTTGGGTCCGGTGGGGTGGGGCCAGGTGGTGGCATTGAGAGGTGTGTTCAGAGATACAGCTTTGTGGCATGCAGTCTTGTGACTGGTGGCTGTCACCAGACCCAGTGCAGTGTCCCCAGGTACAGGCTACTTCATGTAGGGGACTGTGGCAGTGGTTGCAGTGCCCCAAGATGAAGGCCACTGGGGAAGCCCCACATTGGTAGATGGGGGGTCCACACGAGAATGGCAACTGGATCCTGTAGGTGGGCTGCAGCCAGGTGTCCTGCATGGGTGCTAATGCTGATGGTCCTGCTCGGGCACTTGGAGGACCTGCTTGGACCAGTAGCCAGGAGTCCTGCACTGACACTCCCCCTTTTTCTTTTAACTTCTTTGTTTCTTATTTTCTTATACTTTATAAATCTTTAAAAAGAAAAAAAAAACCAAAACAACAATAAAATGTAAAAGTTAAAAATCACTTTTTTATATTTACCCTTGTCCTTACATGCATGTCGCTCATTTATCTTAGAATTATAGCTTATTGTTGTTCAGTAGACAATGCTTGATGACTCTGATTATCTTTAAAACTGAGTAGTCTCTCAGTTCACTCTATAATCAATAACAGACGTAAGTATATTATTAGATAGTGGTTTTGACACCTTTTGCATATTTAAACTATAATACATTACAACTTTAAGGATTACTTGTGTTCTAATTTTAATAAAATAATTAGCTTTGAGAATTCAGTAAAACCAAGCACTCTTTCTATTACATACTACATTAAGCGAAGTTTGCAAACAGCATGCTTATGTCTCTTAAAAGAACAAATACTAAGTCCTGATGGAAACAGAGCTTGCTGTTTACCAGCTATTTTGTTTCTGAAGGGATACTGGAAAGGAGAAAATAATAGACTGCTACTGCAACAAAATGTCATGGTGAGGCGTGATACTGTAGTAATACCTGTACCTATGTTCAGCAGGGTAGCGTGAATGAGTGGTGGCTGAAATGACAGTGACCTGCTGAATAGTAGAGGAGAGATATTGAAGCAGAAATGCTATATTCACTATCATTTGGAGTAACAAGTAGAAACAAGCCCTGTTGTTATCCACAGTTGTTTGCTAGTCTTCACATAAATACTCAGAAAAATTTATACTAATGTTTTTAGCTCTTCCTTCATGTTTTTTTGTCTCTCTTTTAATGTATGGGAAAGTGAATTATCACAAAGCAGTTATTAAAGTTATGCCAGGTTAAAAATCAGTAGTATTTTGAAATTTAAAGAAAAAGTGAACATGATATAACTCCCCTTTACAATGTTGTATAAATTAACACAGAATCTGCATTTGAGGCCCTTTGCCTAAGTGCCTTCATTTTACAACTTGACAAACTATACATGTTTCTATATTTCATTCAGGTGACTTTATGTTAAACTTTTATCTTTGCTTTTAGAACAAGTGTTATAAATTTATATGCTTACTAAATGACAGGAATTTTTGTTACTGTTTTATTCATTTAGAGTAAAGTATGTATATGAAGCAATATGTTCTGAATCATTTTTTAAATCTTTATCCTTTTTGGGTTTATAAACTTAGAGGATATTTATACTTTGCTTTCAGCAAGCAATGATTTTAACTTCTTTATAGTAAACTTGGACAACAGATTTCATTAGGAAGGTGTTATGGCATCAAGAAAAAAAATACATACAATATATATCAAAATTTTAGTACCAGAAAGACAAATCTTTGGGTTTTGGCTCATTGTGGTCATACCCCAAATGTATTCTTGTTGGTCACAAAATTTTATTTGTTGTGTGTTTTTAAAGAAAATTATTTGAGGGAGGGGATTTGAACATATATAGGAAGATAATACTATTTCCAAATATATTGATGTGTTTATATCATGAGTTATTTACTTATTTTTTTCCATATTTTTATTGGTATATTTTAGTTGTAACTAATGGTGAGACTTGTTGTTACATGTTTGTACATGCACACAATATAACAGTATTGCTTGGGTTTTAAAATTATTGCTTCTATTTATTTTTAATAGATAAAGGAGGCAGCAGACATCATTCAGAAGTTGCACCTAATCGCCCAGGAGTTACCTTTTGATAGGCAAGTTTATTTCTCAAGAACTAATTTGGAAATGTGTAATTTATAGAAAAAATTGGAAGTTTTGTCCCTGGATGATTTTCTTTCCCCACTAAGTCAACAAGAATATTTTGCATGTTTCCTTCATACAAGATATGGTATAGAATAGTTCATTGAAAAATAGTGTACTTTAATATCTAAATTTAATTGTATACTTTCAATCCCTTGTCTTTTAAAAAAATATTGATGGAGATTTTTGAAGTTGACCGAAGTAAAATTTTGAGTTTTCCTATCTTGGATTTTGAGAACCAGGGTGATAAGAGACAAGAGTTCAACATAAGGCTACTCAGTTGCTTTTTTCTAATTCTAGATGAAAGATCTTAAGTCTTGGGCACCTTTGAAGTGCTAGTAAAAGATATAGAGTTTCTTCAAAAAATTGAGATATACACATATTATCATATAATTTTAGGGTATTTAAACTCTTTACCTATAAAATTCTTCCAAGAGACTTTGGGTTCTGAACCTTGTTCTATTTATTTATTTATTTATTTTAAACATCAGAAATTTATTCGTTGCTCAAAACATTACATTGATCTTGACATATCATATATCATACATTTGATTCAAATGGGGCATGAATTCATATTTTAAATACAAATCCCAGGGTCATCACTAACTTAAATTTCATCCTAAAATAAAATGCCTTCTGAGAAGGAATTTTTTTTTCATTAGTCCATGGAATATCAAACTTTTTAATAAAATGTGGTAATAATAGTTCCTCCATGTGACTGAAAGAAATATAATTTTGTTTAACAGATAATATATCTGTTATTCTTTTGTGGATACTTGAAGGTTTTAGGTACAGATGGAATATAGGTATATTGCTGTGCTTAAAATATGACCATTATGTTCCAGCCATAGTGAATCCCACTCACACATTCATTTTATTCTCAACTTTGTATCATCATAAAAGATAAGCAGTAATAATTTTTTAAATCATCCACCAAAACTTCTATAACTTTATCCCATTTCAGAGTTGGACCATTTACTTAAATGGGTAACATGCTTAGCTCAAAACAGGTACAATATAATAGTTAGCTATAGCCCTTATTCCTCTCCCTTTATTATATTTTTTCCTTCCAGAACACATTTGCATTGTCATTGTCTCCAACTCTCAAGTTTATACTCCTCTTATAGTTTGTTTTGTTTTGTTTCAGTGCTGGGGATCCAATCCAGGGCCTCACATATGCTAAGCAAGCCCTCCATTACTGAGCTATATGCCAACTTTCTCTTACAGTTTTCTTTTAACCTCTCTAAGAAGCCTTAGAGGCTTAATCAGACTTATTTTTGTCCACACACATCAAAACAGCCTTATATGTGTTTTGTCATCTACCATGACTTAGTTATTAAAAAAAAAAGATAAAATCATCTAAACTTTTCTTTCTTTCTCCGTCTGTCTTTGGCATCTCTTTTGCCAATCATTCTTTTTTTTTCTTCAAATAGTTGCATAGAGTCTCAACGTCAGTTTTCTGTGCTAGATATTCTCTCTTGATATTAAGAGATTTGGAGATTCTAGTGAATGGTATTTTAGTTTTTGAATTTGTAAAGATGGAATGGTTGTTCTCCTAGACACATTGCTGGATTCTTCATAAAGCTCTTTTTATTTTTTTTAGTTTTAAAATAATTATGTGTGTGTGGGAGAGAGAGAGAGAGAGAGAGAGAGAGAGAGAAAGAGTGTGTGTGTAATGCTGGGGATTGAACCCAGGGCCTTGTGCATGCCAGGCAAGCACTCTACCAATTGAGCTGTATCTGCAGTCTTATATTAGTCATCTTTAGTGTGTATTGATTATTATATCATTTATCGTTAATATATCATTTTATCATTGTGTTTTCTTTTACATAAGAATTTAAAACTTTATTTTAAAAATCCCAATAGGGAGCAGATTATTGTAATTATTATTACAATCAATATTATAATCCAGTGACTTTAAAATGTCATTGAATGTGAATAGGAACAATAACTTGTTTTGCGACTGGCTGGGTTAGTGCCTCTTGATTTTCAGTATGAGTTTCCTAAATGATAATTATATACCCCATCTGAATTTCCTACATTCAGTTTTGTTACCAGGAGTGCTTTCTGTCATTATTCTCTCTACCCTCTGGCTTTATCTTTTTATTTTTTATAATAACCTTTGTTTCAAAATTGTTTTAGATTTTCAGAAACTTGAAAAGATTATACAGAAGGTTCCCATGTACCCCTGCATTCATTTCTCCCTTTTTTAACATATTAGCATGGTATGTTTGTCATAACTAATGAATCATCATTGTTTTTTATGTTTCAGATTTTCAGAAGTAAAATCAAAAATTGCAAGTAAGTGGAGTCTATTAAATTAACTTTTTTTGGAGTAAAGACAATAACTGTTGTATAAAAGAAAATAGCAAAAGGAGAGAAGTGAAACATACCATTCTCCTACCCCATCCCTGTATTCTTCAAGAGTACTGTGTGGATATACGAGCAGCATAAGACTTCCCCCTTCCCAATTATTTTATATATAATTTTATATAATTTATGTATAGATTTTATATATAATTTATATATATACACACACATACATACATATATACACTTAGATGCACACACTTTTTTTTTTTTAATAGGTGGTAGCTTTTAGGCCTTGTGTTTTTAATTTAACAGTATATTTTGGAGATTGTGTTCATACACATATCTGTGAATATAGCTCTTTTTTCTTTTTAACACTGATACGATGAGTATTGCAATAACTGTTCATCTCCTTATCTTAATAGTTTGATTTTTGCCAATAGTTTAGACTAGGTCATTCTAGTTTTCTGGAAAAAAATCAGTTTATTTTCAGGTTCCATTTATAATAACCTGGCTACCTGTTTGTTATGCCAGTTCATTGAAAGTTCAGAGACCTACCTATATTTTCACGTCATGTTGTTTTTGTAATTCTTCCAAAAAGAAGGCAGATCCATAGACATTATATTTGTAAATAATTTAGATGCTTGACATAATTTTGATACTTTGAGAGCCTCAGGATAGCCGGATGACTTTATTTTTATTTTTAGGTAAATATCATGATTTAGAATGCCAACTAATTCAGGAGTTTACCAGTGCTCAAAGAAGAGGTGAAATCTCCAGAATGAGGGAAGTAGCAGCAGTTTTACTTCATTTTAAGGTAAATATTAAAAATTTAAAATGTAGATCAGTCTTAAAGGTTTTGAAGAGTTTACAAAATCCATGTTATTATTTCTGATGTTCCCCTATTGGTTGTATAACTAAATTACATCAAAATGTAAAAAATGTAATAATTTTCATTAATTTGTATATTTTATATATTTCTCTATAAAAATGTTAAACATTAGAATTTAATATTTCAATAAGGATTTTATATTTAGTAATATCAATACATCAAGTTTTCATATAGTTTGATAAAGAATACCTTATAGTTTACCTTCTTGTTTTTTAATAAATCCTTTTCAGTCAAACATGTTAAGAAATTAATTCAAAAGCAAGAAAACATGACCATGAATATGTAATGGAATGTAGGAAACAAAGAGTAGATGACATATTACATAGAAAAAAAAAATCCACCTACCGAGATTTTATTGTTAATATAAAGAAATGTTTTATGTAGTTGTCTTTCTGGAATTTGAATTGGAGAGAGAGCATGGGATTGTATCTCTGCAAAAAGGTGCTTAAACAATAGTTCTTCCTTCATTTTGTTTCTTCATTGCATCAGATGTTAAAAGTATAACCTATCTGTTGGGCTTTTCATTTTTGTAATATCTAAATGAGTACTGAGAGTGGCTTTTTTGTTGTTGTTGTTGTTTTGTGGGGAAGGGTCTTGTGAAGAGTAAACTCAAGGGCACTTTACCACTGAAGTACATCTCAGTTCTTTTTATTTTGAGACAAATTCTTGCTAAATTGCTGAATCTGGCTTTGAATTTGCAATCTTCCTACTTCAGCCTCCCAAGTCACTGGGATTATAGGCATGCATTACTGTGCCTGACTTGAGAATGACTTTTAAGACAATAGAATACTTTATATTGATTACCTTACTTTTTCTACTATATGATTTATTACTTTACTTGTTTTAATGTATAATTTATTAATAGGCAAAAATCTCATTGTGTTGATTTGTTTTAAACACATTTTATTGTAGTAGGTTAAGTTTTAAAAATACACTTTTATTTAATATGGAAGCATACCCATATTAAGTTACTTTGATTTCCAAACCGATGGCTTATGGCCATATCTGACGCTTGCAAGGGAAAGGAAAAGATTTGAATCCAAGACAGGAAAGAAGATATCTTTTAATATTAGATTTTGTACTAGAATTATGCAAGCAGCATTCTTAGTACTTTAACTTGGGGAACTGGATATTATGCTTTATTCTAATGTACTAAGATAGAAAAGTATAAACATATATGTATACACATACTTTCTTTCAAGTACTTGAGTCTCTATGTGTGTGTGTGTGTGTGCGTGCACACGCGCATGTGTGTGCATATGTGTGCATGCATGTGTATTGGAGTTGAAAGAGATGGCTAGATGGTCATAAGGCAAAAATTACCAGGCTGGGAATGTGGCTCAGTGGTAGAGTGCTTGCCTAGCATGTGTGAGGCCTTGGTTTCAATCCCTAGTACTGCCAAAATGTGTGTGTGTGTGTGTGTGTGTGTGTGTGTGTGTCATTAAAAAGAACTTAGCTTACCTCAGCTTTCTTCTTTCATCTAAAGTCCAAAAAAGTTATATAATAGCTGTTCAGCTTCATCATAGTAAGGGGGGAAGCATACCCATATTAAGTTACTTTGATTGAAACACACCCATTTACAGTTACTTTGATTGAATTCCAACAACTGTTAGCCATTTGCTAGGACATAAAACATAACTTTATTACTATAACACTTCTTTTATTGAAATTATTGTAATGGAACCCAAACAATGTTAACAATGTATTTCTTCTTTGTAGGGCTATTCCCACTGTGTTGATGTTTATATAAAGCAGTGCCAGGAGGTAACATAACAATATACTTTATTGAATTTTATTTTATGCTGATTTGTATTTTAAAACCATTAAAAATATTATGTTAAATGCTTCTATTTAGGGTGCCTACTTGAGAAATGATATATTTGAAGATGCAGCGATACTTTGTCAACGAGTAAACAAGCAAGTTGGAGATATTTTTAGTAATCCAGAAACAGTACTGGCTAAACTTATTCAAAATGTATTTGAAATCAAACTACAGGTAATTTTAAATAGTAACAAATAAAATAATTCTTAAGAAAATATGTGATTTTTTTTATATTTTAGAAATTTCATTTTTAATTTAGTTTACTTATATGATGACCTTAGAAATAATAATCTATTTACTTAAGGGGAAAGGAATGTCAGTATTATGCTTTTTAAAAAATGGTTTGTTATTCATGAAGGAAAAGATGTTGATCACTTAGTATTATCCCAGCATGTTTTTCAAATTTGTTACAGCAATAGTAGTAGTAATATAATGCATTAAGGTAGCTTAATGTTTTGTTTTGATTTGGGTTTTGGTGTTCACCACAACTAATAATAACAAGTATAGTCTATAGATTTTTTTTTATGATGTGGTAATATCATAAAAAGGAAAAGCAGAAACTTAATTTATAATCTTTACTCTTCATAACATTATACTTTCAGATATTTTCTAAACTATGTTTACCTCTGCATTAAGCATTGTTCAATAGTGTTTGTTTTTTAAATACACCTTTGTAGCCTTTAAAGTTGCTAACATGTGTTGTGGTTCTCTAGAAGTAAGAGTATAAAGTGCAACATTTCCCACATTTACTGACCAAAGAACCTGATTTTAGACAAATGCTTATTAATTTCTCAAAGGACATTACTGTTTGTTAGACCAGTTTGAGAAGCTGTTCTAAAGAATTGACTCTATTGGTGTTTCAAAAGAAAAGGTATTCTAAATTCTTAATACTTATTCCCAAGATTTATATAGATTGTTTATAGGCAAATATATGAAACAGTAAAATTTAGAAACCTGTTTTAAATTTTTTTTAATGATTTGGTCTATTTCTATGCACTGCCTTGTTGATTAGACTTAAGTCAGAACTTAAAACTAATTTTAGAGGAAAAATATTTTGAGAATTTATGATTTAATGTTTGTTTAATAGAATGTTAACTTTCTTTTTTAGAGTTTTGTGAAAGATCAGTTAGAAGAATGTAGGAAATCAGATGCAGAGCAATATCTCAAAAGTCTCTATGATCTGTATACAAGGTACATTTTTAATTATTAAAAAATAATATTCAACTTTATTTTTTTAATGGAAAAAGGGGAAATATTCAGTATTTTTTGAGTAATAGCCTACCAGATAGCAGTATACAGTATTAAATACTTGGCTGTGTGGACTAGACTTGTGCAAGAGCAGCATTCTTATTACTTTGAGGAATTAGATGTTCTGCTTTATCCTGATGTACTAAGAACCATAAAACCTTCTGTTTTTAAACTAATCCTAAAGGATTTCGCTTCTGATTTTAATTGTAAACTATTTCACTTCTTAAATTTTTTCTCTAAGAATTAGTATAATTACATTTATCTGCAGTTAAACTTTACAATAGGAAATGACATATTCTTAACAAATGATAATTTCAGCCTTAAGTCTGATGTGAGAGTTTGTCTTGTGCTCTTGTGATGGTAGGTAGTATTGCTCTTAAAGACATTATTTCAGAAGCTTTATTTTCCTTGATTTTTCCAAATTCTGTTGCCGTCCTTTTAGTCTCTTTATTTAAGGAGGTTTTTAAAAGTTACCATAACAACAAATTTCATCTCAAAAATACTGTCTTCAACAATAGGAAATGAAAAATGAGAGGAAAGTTAAATGGACGTAGACAAAACAGGGTAAACAGAGAGAGTAGACGTCCCAGTATTTTGTTTTGGGTACCTTGTGATGAATGGCATCAAAGCATTCCTGAATCCATTCTGTCACCATTGCCATTTCTGGACTGGTTCTTTGTCTCATAGTTTTTTCTAGAGTTTCTGACAGTTCTGAAAACCATAATGTTACTTTGCAATATTCCATTTTATCTAACTCTGCATTCTAAGTACTCTTCCAAGGTTTAAGAAACAGTGGTTTAATATAAGTTAAAAAAAAATCACATTGTAAAATATATATTCCTTAACATTGTTGTTATACCTAAAATATACATTAATCTTTTTCTCCCCCTTTTCCATTGAAAAGAACCACCAATCTTTCCAGCAAGTTGATGGAGTTTAACTTAGGTACTGATAAACAGACTTTCTTGTCTAAGCTTATCAAATCCATTTTCATTTCCTATTTGGAGAATTATATTGAGGTGGAGACTGGATATTTGAAAAGCAGAAGTGCTATGATCCTACAGCGCTATTATGATTCAAAAAACCATCAAAAGAGATCCATTGGCACAGGAGGGTGAGTTTTTAAAGTTAAATATTATATTGAAACTGAAGACTTTTTTTTTCATTTCAGATGCCAATAAGCATTTCTTTTTATTGCTAAATAATATTGCATTATATGGATATATGATACATGTTGAGTAGACATTTAGGTTGTTTAGAGTTTGGGTTATTTGGCTTTTTGAGTTTTTTATGCATTCTAGATATTAATCCTGTGTCAGAAGAGAGGCTAGCAAAGATTTTCTCCCATTCTATAGGTTTTCTCTTCACATTCCTAATTGTTTACTTTGCTGTGAAGAAGCTTTTACATTTGATGCTATTCCATTTATTAACTCTTGGCATTATTTCCTGAGGTTTATGCGTCTTATTGAGAAAGTCATTGCCTGTGCCTATATACTAGGGCATTAACCTACGTTTTCTTCTAAGAGTTGCATGGTTTCTGGCCTAATTCATAGATCTTTGATCCATTTTGAGTTGATTTTTGTGCAGGGTGAATGATAAGGGTCTAGCTTTATTCTTCTACATATGGATAACAAGTTTTCCCAGCACCATTTATTAAAAAGGCTGTCTTTTCCTCAGGCTAGTATCATTCTGAATGGAGAAAAACTGAAGGCATTCCCTCTAAAATCTGGAACTAGACAGGGATGCCCTCTCTCTCCACTTCTGTTCAACATAGTTCTCGAAACACTGGCCAGAGCAATTAGACAGATGAAAGAAATTAAAGGCATAAAAATAGGAAAAGAAGAACTTAAATTATCACTATTTGCAGATGATATGATTCTATACCTAGCAGACCCAAAAGGCTCTACAAAGAAACTATTAGAGCTAATAAATGAATTCAGCAAAGTGGCAGGATATAAAATCAACACGCATAAATCAAAGGCATTCCTGTATATCAGCGACAAATCCTCTGAAATGGAAATGAGGACAACCACTCCATTCAAAATATCTTCAAAAAAAATAAAATACTTGGGAATCAACCTAACAAAAGAGGTGAAAGACTTATACAATGAAAACTACAGAACCCTAAAGAGAGAAATAGAAGAAGATCTTAGAAGATGGAAAAATATACCCTGTTCATGGATAGGCAGAACTAACATCATCAAAATGGCGATATTACCAAAAGTTCTCTATAGGTTTAATGCAATGCCAATCAAAATCCCAACGGCATTTCTTGTAGAAATAGAGAAAGCAATCATGAAATTCATATGGAAAAATAAAAGACCCAGAATAGCAAAAACAATGCTAAGCAGGAAGTGTGAATCAGGCGGTATAGCGATACCAGACTTCAAACTATACTACAGAGCAATAGTAACAAAAACAGCATGGTACTGGTACCAAAACAGGCGGGTGGACCAATGGTACAGAATAGAGGACACAGAAACCAATCCACAAAACTACAACTATCTTATATTTGATAAAGGGGCTAAAAGCATGCAATGGAGGAAGGATAGCATCTTCAACAAATGGTGCTGGGAAAACTGGAAATCTATATGCAACAAAATGAAACTGAATCCCTTTCTCTCGCCATGCACAAAAGTTAATTCAAAATGGATCAAGGAGCTTGATATCAAATCAGAGACGCGCCGTCTGATAGAAGAAAAAGTTGGCTACGATCTACAGTCGGTGGGGTCAGGCTCCAAATTCCTCAATAGGACACCCATAGCACAAAAGTTAATAACTAGAATCAACAAATGGGACTTACTCAAACTAAAAAGTTTTTTCTCAGCAAAAGAAACAATAAGAGAGGTAAATAGGGAGCCTACACCCTGGGAACAAATCTTTACTCCTCACACTTCAGATAGAGCCCTAATATCCAGAGTATACAAAGAACTCAAAAAATTAGACAATAAGAAAACAAACAACCCAATCAACAAATGGGCCAAGGACCTGAACAGACACTTCTCAGAGGAGGACATACAATCAATCAACAAGTACATGAAAAAATGCTCAACATCTCTAGCTGTCAGAGAAATGCAAATCAAAACCACCCTAAGATACCATCTCACTCCAGTAAGATTGGCAGCCATTAGGAAGTCAAACAACAACAAGTGCTGGCGAGGATGTGGGGAAAAGGGTACACTTGTACATTGCTGGTGGGACTGCAGATTGGTGCAGCCAATTTGGAAAGCAGTATGGAGATTTCTTGGAAAGCTGGGAATGGAGCCACCATTTGACCCAGCTATTCCCCTTCTTGGTCTATTCCCTAAAGACCTAAAAAGAGCATGCTACAGGGACACTGCTACATCGATGTTCATAGCAGCACAGTTCACAATAGCAAGACTGTGGAACCAACCTAGATGCCCTTCAATAGACGAATGGATAAAAAAAATGTGGCATTTATACACAATGGAGTATTACTCTGCATTAAAAAATGACAAAATCATAGAATTTACAGGGAAATGGATGGCATTAGAGCAGATTATGCTAAGTGAAGCTAGCCAATCCCTAAAAAACAAATGCCAAATGTCTTCTTTGATATAAGGAGAGTAACTAAGAACAGTGTAGGGACGAAGAACAGGAGAAGAAGATTAACATTTAACAGGGATGAGAGGTGGGAGGGAAAGGGAGAGAGAAGGAAAATTGCATGGTAATGGAAGGAGACCCTCAGGGTTATACTGTGGAGGAGGTAGAGAGAGAGGAGGGGAGGGGAGGGGAGAGGTGGGGAGGGGGGAGGGTGGAGGATGGGAAAGGCAGTGGAGCACAACAGACACTAGTATGGCAATTTGTAAATCAATGGATGTGTAACTAATGTGATTCTGCAATCTGTGTATGGGGTGAAGGTGGGAGTTCATAACCCACTTGAATCAAAGTGTGGAATATGATATGTCAAGAAATTTGTAATGTTTTGAACAACCCACAATAAAAAAAAAAAAAAAGGCTGTCTTTTGGGGCTGGAGTTGTAGCTCAGTGGTAGAGCGCTTGCTTAGCATGTATGACGCACCGGGTTCCATCCTCAGCACCACATAAAGATAAGTCAAGTAAAGGCATTGTGTCCATATACAACTAAAAAACATATATATATTTAAAAAAAGGTCTGTCTTTTCTCCAATATATGTTTTTAGTACCTTTGTCAAGGATCAGATGACTGTGGATGTGTGGGTTTGTCTTTGTGACTTCTATTCTGTACCACTGATCTATGTGTCTGTTTTTATGCCAACACCATTGCAGTTTTTGTTATTATAGCTCTGTAGTATAATTTGAAGTCAGGTATCTTGATGCCACTAGTATTGCTCTTTTAGCTTAAAATTGTTTGGACTACTCTGAGTGTTTTATTCTTCCAAATGAATTTTAGGACTGGTTTTTCTAGTTCTGTGAAGAATGTCATTGGTATTTTGATGGGGATTGCATTGAATCTGTATATTGCTTTTGGTAGTATGGCCATATTTAACAATATTAATTCTGCCTCTCCATGAACATGGGAGATCTTTCCATCTTCTGAGGTCTTCTCTAATTTCTTACTTCAGTATTCTATACTTTCATTGTAAAGGTCTTTCATCTCCTAAAACTGAAGATATTTAAGAACATTATTACATTTGGGCAAACTTAACAAATATTGACTGTCACAAATATTTTCTCCAAAGAACTGTTTTAACCCACATTGTTTGTACTACTGACCAAATCCTGCTCTTGAACCATGTTTTGGGGGGAAAAAAAAAACCCTAACGTGATTAAAATATGTAAAACAGACACTTGACAAAAAAATGTGTATCAAAGACCTAGGAATTAGACCAGAAACCCTGCATCTACTAGAAGAAAAGGTAGGCCCAACACTTCCACATAGTGGTTAAGCTATGGAATTAACTTAGATGCCCAAAAACAGATTAGAAAGAAATTGTATATATACACAATGGAACATAATTTGGCCATTAAAAAGAATGATTTTATGACATTTACTAGTAAATGGGTGGATCTGAAGACTATTATGCTAAGAGAAATAAGCCAGTCCCAAAAAACCAAAGGTCAAATGTTTTTGCTGATATGTAGACGCTAAACCACAGTAAAGGGGGGAGTGGAAGAAGGGAAGTTCTGTAGATTAAACAAAGGGGAACAAAAGGAAGTGGGTGGTAGAAATAGGAAAGACAGTAAATCTAAAATAATTCTATGAACATATATGGAAATACCGTGAGCACCACCATTGTGCCTACCCACAAGATGAGGTCATAAGTAGAATAAGGTATATCCTATGCTTGTATAATTTTATCAGAATGGCTTCTATTGTCATGTATAACTAAAAAGAACCAATAAAATAACATTTGAAAATATTTTAATATAAAACAATATCAGTGATATCAAGAGTTCTGGTTTCATTTTTTCCCCCCAGTGGTGAGGATTGGGTGCTTCTACCACTGAGCAACATCTCTAGCCTTTTTTATTTTGAGACAGTGTCTTGCTTAGTTCCCTGGGCTGACCTAAAACTTGATATAGTCTTGCCTCAGCCTTCCAAGACACTGAGATTACAGCAGGTGCCACTATACCTGACTTTTCTTTTTTTCTCTTTTTCCCAGAGTAAATTATTTTAGGTCATTGACTAAGAATCACATCATTTTTGTTATTGTTATTGTTATTGTTGCAGGTGGAGAACAAAAAACAAATAGTTTTCAATTTATTTGGTCCTGAATTGATAAGTTTGGGGGGATCCCTTGAGTATAAAACTATTAAATTAATATTTTAGAGCCTGCAGCTCTTCACAAACTAGAAGAAAATGACTTGAGTAGGTGGCATCTCAGTTGTCCATACCTTAACTACCTCGAACCTAATTGATTCTAGAAGGAGGCAGAATGACTTCTGGGTTGCCATACAATCAGAGTCGAGAGTCCACACACTATACACCTATATCATTTTCATGTTTCTCAGTTTGTGTATTAAATAATGACCAGAGAGAAGTATAACTAGGAAGAAGAGGCATAATCTGAAAGGCAGTAGAGAACAACTGATGAACAGTCATAAGACATTTTTTTTTTAAAAATAAGTTCACAGGAGCTATATATAGTCTAGGGAAAAAAAAAAAAAGAGATACCCCATATAATAAATGTTCCAGGTAATCCTTGATCACTAAGAGAAGCTAAATTATGTTTAACAGATCTGTTTAATGTAGTGAAGAAATGTGTCAAATCTTTAAATGGTTGAATATATTAAAAGTCATTAAAATTTTGGAAGTTTTATTTTTAAACAGGACTATTTATCTTTTACGTTTACTTATTTGGAATAGCTTGCTTCCTGGTTGATTTAGAATTGTAAAGCTGAATAGGATTTTAGCGATCCTAATTTCAAGTTTCATTTTTCAGATGAAATTTTTCACAGAACTAATTTTTGGAATTAGAATTTAGATTTTTCGGTTATTGATTTTGTTGTTGTTGATGATGTATACTAAGTTTGAGAATACTTGAAGTTAAAATCCACATGTTCTTTTTTCATTTGTCCATACTAGTATTCAAGACTTGAAAGAAAGAATTAGACAACGTACCAACTTACCACTGGGGCCAAGTATTGATACTCATGGGGAAACTTTCCTGTCCCAAGAAGTGGTGGTTAATCTTTTACAAGAAACCAAACAAGCCTTTGAAAGATGTCATAGGGTAAGATTGATTGTAAATTTATTTTACTCATGATTGGTGTATCTATTTTAAGTTTTACCTTGTTGATACAAAGATAAAATCTATTCTCTGATTAGAAGCAACTATTTTTTCTTTGCTTTTTAAAATTTTTTTAATTGACATGTAAAAATTGTACATACTTATGGGGTACCATGTGATATTTTGATACATGTCTACTTTGAGGAATGTTCAAATCAGGGTAAGCATATATATCCCCTCAAACATTTCTTTTTTTTTTTTTTTTTTTTGGGTAATGAAAACATTCAAAAGCCATTCTTCTAGTTTTTTTGAAGTAGAAAGATTATTTTTATTACCTGTAGTCACCCTAATAATTGCAATGGATGCAACAGAACACCAGAAATGGGTTATCTTTTATCTAACTATAACATAGTACCTGTTGACCAACCTTTTCCCGTGCCTTTCTCCTCACCACCCCCTCAGCTTGTGGTAACCACTGTTCTACTCTTAATTTCTTTGAGATCTCCTTTTTAGATTCCACCCATGAGTGAGATCATTCCTGGCTTATTTCACTTAACATAGTGTCTTTCAGTTCTATCCCATGGTTGCAAATGACAGGATTTCATCCTTTTATGGCTGAATATTATTTCCATGTTTATATATACTACCTTTTCTTCATCTGTTCATCAGTTGATGTACACTTAGATTGATTTCATTTCTTGGCCATTATGGATAATGCTGCAAGAAATATGGGAGTGCAGATGTCTCCTCAATGTGCTGATTTCATTTCCTTTGTATGTATACTTGGTAATGGATCATATGGCAATTCTAATTTTAATTTTTTAAGGAACCTCCCTACTGTTTTCCATAATGGCTATACTGATTTCTATTACCACTAATAATGTGCATGGTGGGTTCCTTTTTCTCCACATTATTGACAACACTTGTAATTTTTTTTTATAATAACTATTCTAATTTGAGAAAGGTGATCTCATTGTGATTTTTATTTGCATTTCTCTGATAATTAGTGATGGTCAGCATTTTTTCATATATCTGTTAGCCATTTATGTAACTTTTGAGAGAAGTCTGTTTGGCCTATTGTCCATTTTTAATTTTATTTTGCTGTTTTGTTGTTTTGGATCCTTATATGTTCTAGACATTAACCTCTTATCAGATATATAATTTGCAAATATTTTCTCCTGTAGGTTGTCTCTTCACTCTTGATTATTTCTTTTGCTGTGTAGAAGCTGTTTAGTTTGATTAATCCTGTTTTGTCCCTTTTTTTAATCCCTATGCTTTCAGGGTCTAATCCAAAAAAATCTTTGCCCATTCAAATGTCATGAAGTATTTCCCCTGTATTTTCTGTTAGAATTGTTATAGTGTCAGGCTTACACTTAACTCTTTAATTAATTTTGAGTTGATTTGTGTATGTTCTTTTTTAAATGTGAGTATCCATTTTTTCCAGCACCATTTATTGAATGATTTATCCTTTCCCCAACATGTGCTCATAATACCGTTGTCAAAGATAGTTGGCTATGTGTGGGTTTACTTCTAGGTTCCATTGGTCTTTGTGTCTGCTCTTATGCCAACACCATGCTGTTTTGATAAAACTTGGTAGTATATTTTGAAATCAGGTACTGTTATGTGTCCTAATTTTTCATTTTATTCAAGCTTGCTTTTGTCCTTTGGAGTTTTGGTGGTTCCATAAGAATTTTAACATTGTTTTTTTCTAGCGCTGTGAAGAATGTCATTGATAGTCTGATGGGGATCATATTGAATCTGTAGTTTAGTTGGGTACTATGGACGTTTTAACAATATTGATTCTTCCAGTCTATGAACATGGGCTATCTTTCCATTTTTGTATGTCCTCTTTAGTTTCTTTCATCAGTGTTTTATAGTTTTCATTAAAGATATCCTTTATCTTTTTGGTTACATTTATTCCTAGATATTTATTATTTTTATTATCCTAGATATTTATTATATGCAGCTATTATAAGTGGGATTGCTTTTTGTTCTTTTCTTTTTGGGGAATTTATGTTGGTCATATAGAAATGCTATTGATCTTTTTCTTTTCTTTCTTTTTTTTTAAATCTTGTGACTGCTGAATTTGCTTATTCTAATAATATTGGTGGATTCTTTGGGTTTACTAAGTTTAAGACCATGTTGTTGGCGAACTGTGAGGATTTGTATTTTTCAATTTTTCAAACTTAACTACTGTGTTGAATAAAAGTGGTGAAAAGTCTGAATCCATGCTTTGTTCCAGATCTTAGAAAGTTTTCAACTTTTCCCTGTTCATTATGAAATTAACTGTGGACTTCTTACATATGGCTTTTATGATGTTGAATTATATTCTGACCTTGTCTAATTTGTTCAGAGTTTTTAATCTTGAAGAGATATTGGATTTTATCAAATGCTTTTTCTGCATCTACTGAGATGATCATATAGTTTTTATCCTTCATTCACTTGACGTGTTGTGTCACATTTACTGATTTATGTGCGTCAAAGCATCTCTTAGATGAATTCCCTTGGTTAGATGGATAATCTGTTGGATATGCTGTTGGATTCAGATGGCTAGTACTTTGTTGAGGATTTTGCATCTGTGTTCAACAGGGATATTGGCCTAAAGCTTTCTTTTTGTTGTTGTTGTAGCCCTTGTTTGGCCTTGGTATCAGAATAATGCTGGCCTCAGTTTGGAAGAATTCTAGGATTTGGAATTATTTGGGCAATGTTCGTATTCATTTTTTTTACATATTTGGTAGAATTCAGAATTGAAACCATCTGGCTCTGGACTTTCCTTTTATGGGAGGCATTTTATTACTGATTTAATCTCATTATTCATTATTGATCTGTTAAGATTTTTCTATTTCTTCATGATTCAATCTTTGTGAGATGTATGTGCTCAGGAATTTACCTATTTCTTACAAAATATGGACTCTTAGTATACAGTTGTTTGTGATAATCTCTAAGATCCTTTGTATGTCTGTGATGTCAGTTACAGTGTCTCCATTTTATCTGATTTATTTATATACAGACATTTTCTTAGTGTAGCTAAGGTTTTTTTTAACTCTTCATTTTGCTGATTCTTTATTGATTTGTGTGTGTGTGTGTGTGTGTGTGTACTTTATTTATTTTTGCTCCTCCTTCTAAATCTTCTACTAATTTGGAATATGTTTTGTTCTGTTTTTCTAGTACCTTGAGATTCAAGAATAAATTGTTTTGAGATTTTCCTACTTTTTTGACATTGGCATTGACTGTTATAAACTTCCCTGTTTTGCTTTTGCTGTCCCATAAATATTGGCGTTTCCATTGTCATTTGTCTTAAGACGTTTTTTAAATTTTTTTCTATATTTCTTTATGGATCAATTGGTGATTCAGAAGTCAATTATTTAATATTCATGTATTTGAGTAGTTACCAAAGTCTTTCTTGTTGTTATTTTCTAGTTTTATTACACTGTAGTTGTAAAAAAAAATACTCAATGTGTTTTTTAGTTTTTCAAAATTTGTTGAGACTTGTTCTTTGGCCTACCATATGATCTGTCATGGAGAATGTTCCATGTACTTTTAAAAAGAATATGTATTCTGTAGCTTTTGTGTGGAATGTTCTGTAGATGTCTATTAGGTTCATTGGTCTAGAGTACAGTTTACTATTTGTTACTGTGTTAATTTTCTGTCTGGATGATCTGTTCTTTGCTGAAAATGGGGTGTTAATGTCTATACTATTATTGTATTGGATTCTAGCTCTCCTTTTCTATTTGCTTTATATATATGGGTACTCTGATATTGGGTGCATATATATTTGTAATTATTATTTTCTTTTGCTGAATTGAATCCATCATATAATAACTTTGTTTTAATTGCTTTTGATTTAAAGTCTACTTTATCTAAGTGTGACCTTTCTTTTGGATCCCATTTGTATGGGATATCTTTTTCCATCCCTCCACTATAGACTATGTTCATTCTTAGAAATGAATGAATTTTTTTGTAAACACTATATAGTTAAGTCTTATTTTTTTAATTCATTTACTCTTTTAATTGGATAATTTAATCCATTTATATTTAAGATGATCATCAATAGGTAAAATCCTAGTACTGCCATTTTATTACTTGTTTTCTAGTTTTTCAATAGTCTTTTTCTTTCTCCCCCTTTTATAACCTTCCTTTGTTGTGAAATGTTTTCATTCTTTGCATATTATTTTTGGTGTATCTGATTACAGGTTTTTCTTTTGTGGTTACAGTGAGGCTTATGAAAATCTCTTTTGATTATTAGAAGCTATTTTGAACTGAGAACTTAATTTTGATTGTAAGGATAGGAAAAGAAAGAAAAATAGTAATTTAAAAACTCTATACTTCCTATATTTTGAATTTTTGACCTATTTTGCATTTTGTATTACATTTTTTTTTTCTTTTGGTCCCAAGGATTGAACCCCAGGGACACTCAACCCTAAGTCCTTTTATTTTATTTATTTATTTTTTATTTTGAGACAGGGTATCACTAAGTTGCTTAGGGCCTTGCTGAGTCCCTGAGGGTGGCTTCAATCTTGGAGTACTCCTGCCTCAGTCTCACCTGCCGCTGGGATTACAGGCATGTACCACTGCACCCAGCTTATCTTTTAACATATTAATGTGTGTTTTTTGTTTTTGTTTTTGTTTTTGGTGCTGGGGATTGAACCCAGGGCTTTGTAAATGTAAGGCAAGCACTCTACCAACTGAGCTGTATTCCCAGCCCCTTAATGTGTCTTTTTTCATTTTTGTTTTGTTTTTTAGATTTCATACTAATGATATAAATGGTTTATGCACCAATTTACAATATTAGAACATTCTGAATTTCTTTGTGTATTTGCTCTTACTAATGAGTTTTAAACATTAGAGCACTTTCTTCTTACTTATTGGCATTGCTTTCCTTCAATTTGAAGAATTCCCTTCAGCATTTTTTGTAATAAAGATGTCATGGTGATAAATTCTCTCAACTCTTTTTGTCTAGAAATGGTTTTTCTCTCTCTTCACTGCTAAAGCACAGTTTTGCTGAGTGCAGTAATCCTGGCTGACAATGCCCCCTGCCCTTTAACTGTGAATATCTCATCCTATTTCCATCTTAAATGTTAGGTTTCTGCAGAGAAGTCTGATATCAGGCAGACTGGAAGACTTATATGTGTTATTTTGTTTTTCTTGCTGCTTTTAGAATCCTTTTTTTTAATCTTTAGAAGCTTGGTTATAATGTAACTTGGGGTTGAATGTGATGGTTGACCTTTGACCTTCTTACACCTGGACATTTGTACACTTCCCTGAGTTTGGGGAATTTTCTGATAGTTCTCTTTGAATAGGCTTTCTATTCTTGGCATTCTTTTTTTTTTAAGAATTTTTTTAATATTTTTTTTTTTTTAGTTTTTTAGTTTTCGGCGGACACAACGTCTTTGTTTGTTTGTGGTGCTGAGGATCGAACCCGGGCCGCATGCATGCCAGGCGAGCGCGCTACTGCTTGAGCCATGTCCCCAGCCCCATATTCTTGGCATTCTTGAGTCCTCTTGAACCCCAGTAACTTGAATATTGTTTTCATTTAATGCTATCCTATAAGCTTTGTTCATTCTTCTTTTTCTCTCTTGATTGATTATATTCAAATAGCCTGTTTTGAGTTCACTGACTCTTTGCTTTAATTGGTTTGCTAGTGATTTTATCATTGATGCCTTCTATCACATTTTTCATTCTATTTATTGTAGTTTTCAGCTCCAGGATATTTAATTTTTAAAAATATTTTTCTTTAGTTGTAGATGGACACAATGACTTTATTTTATTTATTTTTATGTGGTACCAAGGATTGAATCCAGTGCCTCAGATGTGCTAGGCGAGCGCTCTACCACTAAGCCACACCCCCAGCTCTTTTTTTTTTAATATTTCAACATATTTATTAAGTTTCTCTGATAAATTACTGAATTGTTTCTTTGTATTTTCTTGAAGTTGGCTGAGTTTTCTTACAATATCTATTTTAGTTTTATCTAAGGGATCATACATAGTCACTGGGGTGGTTTCTGGTGCCTTATTTTGTTCATTGTATGTGCGTTTGTGGAGGGGTCAAGGTTCCTTGAAAGTTTTTGTTGTATACAGCACTATCTCTATGTTGAAAGTTCAGATATTTAGTCTAATCTTTGTAATTGGTCTGTTTGTATACCTCCTTCTAGACTATCTAAGCAGGCTCTATGTTATTTTTTACTGAGATTGTAGTTACTACCATTGTTTTAGCACTAGAGGGCACCTGAAGCACAAGTTTGTTCCAGATTCACAATGGGTGTGTTATTTAAGGGTGAACTAGGGGAGTACTTTAAAAAGGTAGTCCATCCCTGCTGGTCCTGAAAGTCTCCATTTGGGATCAGGGTGGTCTCAGATATACACCAAATTGTTGGACCATGGTCGGGCACAGGGCCTCACCATGTCTGGCCTTTAACTCTGAAGCCACAACTTAACCTACTTTCCTCTTCTTCGGTCCAAACAGTGACTGTGTTGTGCTGCCTGGGGTTAGGGCAAGGACAGGGGAGGCAATCTTGTAGCTATCGTGGCTACTGTGAGGTTGGATCTCATCCAGAGTTCACAGTTCATTAAGACAGGTGCATCCTATATGCAGGACGAAGTCCCACACTGCTGTGGCCTGCTAGGTGCTGTGGTCTGTGGTCCAATACTACCATAGTGGATTTGATGTTTTATGGTCCAGAATTAGGCTGTGCCACTCAGTCTACAGTTCTACCTGGAAATGGAGTAGATTTAGAGGTTCTGTTTGTGGACTTTGCCTGGAAATAGAGGCCATTGGATTCTTTCTAGTGTTGAGTTTCACCATGCAGACCCACTACTGAGTTCTAAGACATAGTCCTATGCTTATTTCCCTGTCCTACCCTCTAGCAGATGAAGTCTGTCTCCATCCTCTATTGCTTGAGGTTGAGGTATGTGCCTGAACACAACTCTGTTTGCAGGTTTCTTCCTGACTCCAAGGCAGTCCAGAAGCTCCATCCACAGGCACTGGTCTAGGACTAGGGGCAATGGGGCACTGCTTACCCCTGGATTTCAGATCATGGTCCAGACACTAGTCTAAACACTTTAAGAGAGAGAGAGAGAATTTTTAATTAATCATCATAATTATCATCATAATAATCCTATTTACAGATGAAGAAACAGACATGATTCTTAAGTAGTAGAATTAAGAATTGAGGCAATGTGAACTTTATTTATATTGATGTGTATAACGTATGAATTTATTTTGAGGGTCATAAATTATGCACTTATATAAATACAAATCAATAGAAATCAAGTCAAAGAATATACATGAGCAATTTACAGAAAAGGAAATGTAAAATATTAATATGATATTCAGTCTCTTTAATTGGGAAATGAGACTTAGGAGAAATGCCATCTCGTTTTCATTAAGTTGACATAAGTTAATAAGTCTGACGCCAAGTATTGGTGACAAAGTGAGGCAACAGGAATTGTCACACACTGCCAATGTGAGTAAAAATTCCTATAGTTACTTTGAAGAGTAATTTGGGAATTCCTTAGAAAAGCTCATATGTGCAAGTGATATATCTAATATAACAGTATTGTTTGCATGGCAAAAAATTAGAGCAATTCAGTGAAAAAGAGAAATTGGAAAACTAGCACTGTTCATACCCTAGAAAAACAACAACAATTTAAATGAGTCAACTGGAGTTACCTGTATCAGCATGAATAGATCTCAAAAATATTTGATAGTGATATGACAGAATCATAGAATATTTTTTAAGAAACTATCAAATAGTGTGTATAGTGATATCTTATGGTTTTAGCTTTAAATTTTCCTAATGAAATGATCAATGTAGAACATCTTTTCGTGTATATATGTGCCTTCCATATTTACTCCTAGATGAAGTGTTCATTCATATCTTTCATACAATTTGGGGGTTTTTTGGGGGGGGGGGTGGAATTCTATATTCTTGTTACACTTTATTAGCTATGTGATTGGAGATTTTTTTCTTTTCAGTTTGTAGCTTGTACATTTAATTTCTCAACAATATTTCAAAGGATAGAAATTTTTAACTTTGATAAAATCTAATTTTTCTGTTATGGGTGGTATTTTTTATATCATATATTTTTATCTAAAGGTCATACAGATTACTTTTTAGGTTTTCTTTTAGTACTCTTAATTTGAGATTTTACATTTAGGTCAATAATCAGTTCATAGTTAACTTTTATACAAAATATACAATATAGATTGCAGCTCAGTTTTAAAATTATCCAGTTTTTTCATCATTATTCATTAAAAAAACTGTTCTTTCTCCACTGAATTGCTTTGAGCTTTTTGTCAAAAATTAGTTGACCACTTATTTGTGGGTCTGTTTCTGGACTGCTCTGTTCCATTTAATATATTTTGATCATAATGTACTATAAATGGTGTTCTTAAAATTTATGGTTTAACTTGGTTGTTAGTATATATTCATCTTACACCCTGCAACCTAACTAAACTTACTTTTGTAATTCTAATAGACTCCACTAAAGTTTTTATATAGACTATCATGTTTCTGCACATAAGGACGGTTTTATACTTTTCTGTTATAGATACTTTTATTTTGTTTTTTTGCCTTATTCCCTGGCCCAACTTGTATGATTTTGAATAGAGATGGGGAAAACAAATACTTTCCATTTTTCCTGTTCTTAAGAGTAAAGCATTTTGTCTTTCACCGTTATGTATGAAGTTAAACATGGAGGTAGAAAGACAAATGAGGGGTAAAAGTTGGGGTAGTTATTAAGAAGACCTTATATTAGGGTTCAGCATCCCTAATCTAAAAATACAAAAATCTGAAATACTCCAGATCTGCAATTTTTGTGTACCAATATTACACCACAGTGAAAAATTCCATACTTGTTTTGAGAGGACAGGTAGGTCTCAGTCAAAATGAAGGCACACTCATGAAAAAGAATGACTTCATGGGCTGGGGTTGTAGCTCAGTGGTAGAGTTCTTGCCTGGCACATGTGAGGCACTTGGTTCAATTCTCAGCACCACATTAAAAAAATAAAAGGTATTGTGTCCATCTACAACTAAAAAATATTAAAAATTAAAAAAAAAAAGAATGACTTTTGTTGGTAAATGGATGGATCTGGAGATTGTCATGCTAAGTGAAATAAGCCAATCCCCAAAACTAAAGGCTGAATTTTCTCTGTGATAAGTGGATGCTAATACACAATAAGGGGTGTGGGGAGAAGAATAGAAGTTTATTAGATTAGATAAAGGGGAATGAAGGGAAGGGAGGGAGGATGGAAATAGGAAAGACAGTAGAATGAATAGGATATAACTTTGCTATGTTCATAGATGAATATGCAACCAGTATAATTTCACATCATGTACAACCATAAGAATGGGTTCCTAATTAGAATAAGTTATACTCCATATATGTATAATATGTCAAAACACAGTCTGTTGTCATATATATATATATATATATATATATATATATATATATATATATATATATAACACACACACACACACACATATATAAAAAACAAATAAGAAATTTTTTTAAAATGCAGGCACACTAAAAATATTCATGTTTAAACTTCTAGTTCTATTCCCAAGATGTGTGCATCTGTGTCTTTCTCTCATGTATGTATGTGCCTGTCTGTGTGTGTCTCTCTTATACACACACACACTCTCACTCTCACTTTTTTCCCCTAAAATCCAAAAAATTCCCAAATCCCAAATAGTTCTAGTCCAAGCATTTCAGAGAAGGGCTGCTTAGCTTGCAATAAGCATTACCCTGAGAGGTCACATGAAACAGCTTGACAAAGGTAGAAATGAATTTATAAATAATTTGAGAAAGCAGTTAAAAGAAGTTAAGAGTACTTTTTTAGTTTTTAAAGGTTAGATTTCATTTTGTCAGAGTAACTACTAGTTTTTTTTACTAGTTTATGAGCAGCGTGAAAATGAAAAATTTCAGCTTACTCTGTTAGCTGTGTTAAAAACCCAATACTTTTCATGTTTTATTCTAACCTTAAAACTAGAAAGTGAGTACTATTAATATTATTCCCATCTTACAAATGAAAAAACTTAGAGTTGGTGAAGTTAAATTTTAAATTGAGGGCTAATGAGGTTAAATTTTAAAGGTTCACTAAATCAGGAAATTATGGAATTATTTTATGCATATTTTATACTGCATATATTAATTTATTTTCCATAAATAAAAAATCCTTTTTGTTCTGAATGTTACTAAATAGCCCTTGTTCAGTCAATGACTCTCAAACCTCTTTGACCTTGACCCATTATAACAAGAAATGTATTTTACATGTTATCCCACTATATTTTTTTTTATTTGTGTGCCTACAACCCCCCCCCCACACACACACATATATATGAACGGTATAAGGTGTATATGCATGTATTTCTTAAAAGTACAATTGGATTTCACTAATACATTGCAATCCAAGTTTAAAAAACATTGCTCTAAGGCAGGAGAAGTATAGATCAAGGGTACATTGCTATTGTGTGTGGACATTGGGAGGTGGAATATGAATCATACTGTGTCTTTGATAGTTAAAAAAAAAAAAACACTAAAAAAAAGAGTTGGCTTTTTTAAAAGATAAACCTGAGGAGTAATTTTTGTTTTGTTTTGTTTAAAAGCTCTCTGACCCTTCTGATTTACCGAGGAATGCCTTTAGAATTTTTACCATTCTGGTGGAATTTTTATGTATCGAGCATATTGATTATGCTTTGGAAACAGGACTTGCTGGTGAGTATATTTGTATTAAACTTTCTGCTAAATTCCTTTAATCCTGCTTAAACTGTATACATAATGTTGTTTCATGTATAATCATCTCTGTACATTGAATTTGGTTAAGTGCAGTGAATTTTGAGCTTCTACAATGCAAAGATTTGCCAAGTGCTGCAAACCATGCAAAGACATGGTTCTCTCATATTGTTTACATCCAGTGAAGTAAGGTAATAGGCCACATAAGTCACTACAATGTATGGCAGAGTAGATTGCTTTGCTATATATTGTAAAATTTCAAGGAACAGAAACAAAAGAGAACCATTCTGACTGGGAAATTGGTGTAAGGTTTAGAAGGGAAAATATTTTAAAAATAAGTCTGGAAGAGGATAGATTGACATTAACTTTTTTCTTTTACTTTTGATCTTTTGAGCTTACTGGTTAGTATAAATAGTGTAATAATGACTTCTTCCCTGGATTACAGCTTCATTAATCTAGTTGCCCTCCTGACCTCACCACATTTTCAATGGTCGTCTCAAATTTAGCGTATCCACAACAAAACTCTTTTTATCTTTCTCCTAAACTTGTTCCTCTCACATGTCTTTAAAAGCATTGCCATTCACCTGTGGCTCAAGTCCCAAACCAAGGAGTTGCCCTAATTCTTCCTTTTTATCAACCCTGATAGTCATCCTATCAGCAAATCCTGTCAGTATCTTTCCAAAAAATAGTAAAAGTTCATTTACTTTTTTCTATCTCCACTGTTGCCACCGTAGTTCAACTTGTCATCACTGGTTTTCTGTGTTCACTCTTGCCTTTCCAAGTTACTGACTTTATATTATAGCCAGTTTAATTATCATTTCCTTGTTTAAGATCCTTTAGTGGCTTATTACTCTCAGAGGGAAAACAATAACAAACTCTTTAAGAAGCCTGACTTTTGATCTGCCTCTTCTGTATTCATCCTTTCCACATACTGCATTTCCCCACACTATTCCAGACACTCTGGTCTTCATTCTTTTTCCTAACTTAGGCTCTTTGCAGTTAACATTTAAGGGATGGGAATGGGAAACTTGGTGTTTCCCATCGCAAAAAACTTTTTCCTCAGCTCATCTCATGGCTGGCTCTTCAGCCATTTGATCTCAACTAAGATGTCACCTTCTCAAGCCTTTATTGATCACCCTAACTGAAGTAGTACTACTGTCTCGCTTATTGAATTGTCTCATCATTGAAGTAACTGTTTTTTAAACTGGGGATTGAACTCAGGGGCCATTGAGCTATACATTCCTATCCTTTATTTATTTATTTTTTTTAATTTTGAAACAGGGTCTCACTCATTGCCCAGGCTGTCCTCACACTTTGCGGTTTTCCTGCCTCAGCCTCCCAAGTCATGGGATTGCAGGCGGGTACCACTACAACCAGATAGAATTAGCTTTTTAAAGTAACATTTATCACAGTGAAATTTTTAAATGTTAAGTGTTTGCCTCTACTTCAGGATTTATTCACTTAACCCTTATATGACTACTACCAGACCCATGGAGTTTATATTCTTGTGGAAAGATAGAAAAATGATTAGGAAGTGCAATGAAGGAAAATGAAACTGAGTAAGAGAGATAGTAATGGAAAGGTAGGGTGAACAGTGTAATTTGAAGTTGTTGTTTTTTTTTTCTGAAAGGGTGATTTAAAAAGGTATCTCTGAAAAGATGAGAGCTTAATGAAGTGATAGATATACTAATAAAATAGAACATTCTAGGTAGAGATAACATTAGGAACCTTTCTTTTATCTAGTGTTGTACCTTAGCATCCAGAAACTACATAGATGCTCAGAAAATCTGTATAGGCTGTATAAAATGACATTTTGTAAAGTTTTTAACAATGAACCAAAATTAGCTATAATTCAGTCACTTTGGGTTCACTCTGCTTTATCACTATCCATTTTTTTCATGTTGTTACTCTTATGATGTAAAAAAAGCATTTTTTAAATTACAGCTTTATAGTTATACATAGTAGCTGGGTTCATCCTGACAAACTCATAAGTGCATGGAGTTTGATTTCAGTTCATGATCCCCCCTTATCCATCCCCCTTTTTCCTTCCCATCCTTTCTCCCTTCTCCCATATTCCTTCCTCTACTCTACTAGACTTCCTTTCACTTGTCTATTTATTTATCTTTGATTGGTTTTACCTATGTATAAAGGTGAAGTTCCCTGTAGTACATTTATATATGCACTTAACATGATTTTTTTAAGAATTCATTCTGCATCACCTTCCTTTACCCACCCCTTCACTCTTCCTCTCAGTCACCTACTACATTACTGGCCTTGCCTTTATCTTTATGTTATCCTATCCTTTCTTTTATATATAAGCATTTTTTTAACTTAATTATGATAGACCCTTGGCATCAAATATTTAACCCTTGTCACTTGCAAATGACTCAATGTAATAATTTTTGTTGGGATAATAATACCTCAAAGATGAAGAATAAAGAAAATAATGAAAAAAGTAACATGAATTTGAATCTGTCTTATATAAAGGATTTGTTATTCAGCAAGTATGGAAACCTAGCATCTTCATTTTAATGGCAATATTCTTTTTTTGGAATGGAAATTTTCTTGTAGAATGGGAAGATTCCTTATATGCATAAGTGATTCTCATGCATCTAGTTAATACTCAACTGCTATTATCTCTAACGATTGCATAAAATTCTGTGGAGCACATATAAGGTTACTATGTCTTATTTTGCATCGTTTCCATTTTGTAGTATAATAATGCTGAAATTAACCTTCCAGAGTTCATTTTCCTAATATTGAACTATTTTATTTCATAAAACCCAAACATGAAATTACTGGATCAAAACATGTTTTATTTATTTGTTTTTCTAAATTTTGATACACAATTTTTTACTTTTTAATTTTGATATAAACTGTTTTCCTGAAGATTTTTTTCTTACCAGTATATACTGCTACCAACCTATATGCATGTACCAGTTTTTCCATTCATTATTCAATATTTCTTAAAAGCTTCAATAATTTAGGGATTGGAAACATACATCAATATTGCCTTAATTTTCTTGTCTTATAATAAAGGATATTTCCTACTTCTGTTGTTGGTATTTTTTTTTTTTTGCTCTTAAAAGTTTGTGTCGGAGCCTGTAGCTTTCTTACCAATTGATTTTGTTTTTTTTTTTTGGTCAGGGAGAAAAAACTTTTATTTTTCATTATTGAAACTGAAAAGATCATTGTCCTATAAAGACTTCTATATTTTAAGCTTCATATTGTCATTAGCTATGGATATTTTTCTTAGTCTCTATTTTCTTTTTAAGTTTACTAGAAGAACAAACAATAGGGACCTTGAAATTCATCAGTTATTCTTTAAAGAAAGGAGGAAACTGAAATCCATAGAGGACAAGCTGACTTTTTTGACTGCTGCTTTATCAGTGGACTGGCTTGATTATCATTCTGAATATTAGGAATTTGCTGAGATTGGAGGTTTTGAGTATTTTTGCGGAAATAGGAGAGAAAACGAGTGAAATGTTAATTTTAGGCACATTACTGACAGCATTATATAGGATAGACAATAAAAAAAAGAGGCTTGAACAAGAAAGATCAATAAAAAAAGTATTTTAACTATTATCAGAGATAAAGAAACTTGTTTTTTTTTTTTTTTTTTTTTTAATTATGGAAAGCTGGGTGCAGTGGTGCACATTTGTAATCCTAGCTGCTAAGGAAACTGATGCAAGTTCCAGGCAAACCTGGGCAACTTAGTAAGAGCCTGTCTCAAAATTAAAGGAAAAGAAAAAAGACTAGGGATATGATAGCGTACTTGTCTAGCATGTACAAGGCTCTGGTTTCCATCCCCAATATCACCAAAGAACAAAAAGAAAAGAAAATGGTGGGAATATATTCATATCACATGTGAATCATGGGGCACCAAAGAGCTAGGAAAAGTAAGGAGAAGGTAGAACTCAAGAAGAATTGTTAATTGATTCATTTTTAGGTTTATCTAAGCAAATCATGAATATGATGGTCATTTGGGCATAAAATTTAACTTTGGGTGCATTTTAAGCTATTAACAAGCTTAGTTTTCCTTGTCTGTAAAAGTCATTGCCGTTTATTAAAATAACAGTTACTTTTATTCATATTGTATATATAAAACCACATCTTTTTTCTGTTGCTAAGATGAATTTTTTTAAAGATAATTTTCATTTATCTGTGTCTTTCAATTTTAGGAATTCCATCCTCAGATTCTAGGAATGCAAATCTCTATTTTTTGGATGTTGTGCAACAGGCCAATACTATTTTCCATCTTTTTGACAAGCAGTTTAATGATCACCTTATGCCACTAATAAGGTAAGTTACGTTGTCATATTTTTATTGGTATTTCAAAGGATATTTAGAATAGTTTTATTAAATTTTAAAAACAATACATGTTCATGAAAGCATCAAATAGGATGGAGGTGTGAAATGAAAAGATCTTTTCCTTCTTCCTTGCATTCTTGTTTTCTCTTTCTACTGTGCTATTATATTTTGTTGCATTTGAAAAGACTTAATCTGTCCTAAATCTAAAATTGAAATCTGATGTTAAAGAGGCCCTACAGCTTAATGCAACTCAGCATATTTACTCCTTCCAAGGGTCTAATAGACACAATCCACCTGTAGCTGCTTGTTATATAAAGATGTACAAAAAAATTTATGAGATTAATAGGACAAATTTCGATGAGACACTAATATCTGGTTTATATCTTCAAATCAATTTTATGAACTTTTAAAGAATATGAGAAATAAGAAATATGTATTATGTGAATATGTTTTACCGATTTTATGTAGTACCATTATTGACAAGAGAAACTATTCTTATAAAAGAAAAATTTTAGATATGTTGTTATAAACATTGATATACCAAGACTGCCTCAGAAACAATCTCAAGAGTGAAGTCATTTGTGATCCATGAATCATACTTTGAAGGGAATTTGCTTTTTAAAGAGCTGTTGCCACATAGCAAAAAACTCACATGGTGTTTGGGTTGCTTATTCTTTAATATTTCAGGTGTTTTTAATATTTTGGCAGCATTCAGAAGGCAAATATAATTGTCAGGGCTTTTTATTATTGTTGCTTATTTTACTTTAGGGACACTAAATACAACTGGTTTGGCTGTTTCTCTCCAAATTGTTGTTAATGATTTACTATATTCTTAAGAGTTTAGTGATACCTTATGAATTTTCTGAGTGTTTTACCAACTATTTACTTATAAATTAAACCATATAGTTCCAAAATTAATCATGTTTGTATTCTTAAGGGCTGTTTCCTCAGAGATGAGAATAGCAAATTTAACTCTTCTTCCTTTCCTTTTAATGGATAATTGTTTTCTTGTGTGACTACTGTAATAAACTGGGCATATGAATGTAAATAATTATTTTATACTTCTTGGATTTATGATCATGTCTGTTGGTATCGTATACATATGAATATGAAAAACTTAGAAATTAGGCTATTAATGCATTTTTTTCCTCCTTTAAATCTACAATAGCTCTTCTCCTAAGTTATCTGAATGCCTTCAGAAGAAAAAAGAAATAATTGAGCAAATGGAGATGAAATTGGATACTGGCATTGATAGGCAAGTTGCTGTTTTTCTTTGGAATTTTAAAAAATTATATAAATATTATAGCAGCAAAAAAAATTTTTAGAGAAACTTATTTTAATTCCACCATCTTGCTGTAACGTTTGATGTTATTTTTGTGAACGACTTTTAACCTTATTAGAATGTTAATTGAACTCCCAAGTTATTTTATTTCTGAAAGTAAGTATATTTAGCTATACTTTTAAACTAGATTCCTTTAAAAACATTTTTTGTAAGCACCCCATCTCCACTCTAGATACTCACAAACTACAAAATCCATTAAAAATGGTGTGTAATATATAGTATTATATTTATTTAGAACTTCCAGGCTTATGTATGAAATCTTTTAAATAAATACAGTAATTTTCTAAAAGTACTTCTAATATTTGTTAAAGATAATTACCTGCCCATAGTACAGAGTCCAAGGGGTCTGTCTGGGTTTTTTTCTTTTCAATTCCCTATATTTTTTATTGGTACATTAGTCTATCTGTTTTGGGGATGATGATGTTCATATATTTATTGATGATGATAGTATCTACCGATTATCAAGCATTTGCTATATGCCAAGCACAATATAAGGGCCTTTACCTATATTATTTCATGTATTAGGTAGGAACTACTATTTCCATTTTACAGATGAGGAAATGGAGACTTTAATAAATTTGCTCAAAACCACAGATAATGATGGTAGAGCTGGAACTCTTTAAAACCCATGGTACTAAGATTTGGGTATAGATTTGTATTTCTGTAATTCTACTTTCTCTTGTTCAGTAAAGCATATTTGAATGTAGATTTTTAATAGCCTTATTTAAAAGATAACTGAGAATCTAACTTATGCAAATATCAAACATTTTTACTTTATGAGTAATAAGAAATTCCTTGCAACTCACCTTGCAATTCACTTGCAATTGACCTTCACACTAAGACTGAGAACTATTGACTATATGGTATGTGATAATAAAGGGGAAGAAAAAATAGAATAAAAAGTTGGAAAAAGAAAGGGTGTTATAAAATCATTCAGAGTAGTTTACTGAGGAATAGGTTTAAAAGAATCTTGAAAATTTGTCTTACTGTTTTTCCCAGTTTTACTGAAGTTTAATTGACAGATAAAATTTGTTTACATGTAAAGTGTATAATAATTTTGGACATATTTGCACTTTGTAAAATGATTACCACAGGGGTTGGGGTTGTGGCTTAGTTATAGAGCTGAGGCACTGGATTCAATCCTCGGCACCACATAAAATAAAGGTATTGTGTCCACTACAACTAAAAAAAACATTTTTTAAAAAAATGATTACCACAAGAAAGCTAGTTAAACATTTCCATCAGTACATGGTTACCATTTTTTTCTTGTGATGAAAAGGCATATGATCTACTCTTTCAGCAAAGTATGAAAATAGTATTATTATAGTCACCATATTGTACTTTAGATCTCCAGAACGTATTAATTCTGCCCAACTGAAACTTTGTACCCTGACTCCTTATTTCCTCTACCACTCTCTCCCTCACAATTCTTGGCATCCACCATTCTATTCTGTACTTCTATGGGTTTGATTTTTTTTTTAAATTCCACATATGAGATCATGTAGTATTTGTCATTCTGTATTTGACTTATTTTATTTAGTTTAATGTCCTCCAGGTTCATCCATGTTGTCACAAATGGCAGGATTTCTTTATTTTTTATGGCTCATTAGTACTCTGTGTATAAGTATACACATTTTCTTTTTTCATTCATTTTTCACTGGAAATTTAGGTTGTTTCCATATTTTACCTATTGGGAATAATGCTACAGTTAACCTGGGAGAGCACATATGTCTTCAAGATATTGATTTCATTTCTGTTGAATATATACCCAGTAGTGAGTTTGCTGGATAATAAAGTAGTTCTACTTTTAATTTTTTGAGGAATTGCCATACTATTTTTCCATGATGGCTGTATCAGTTTACATTCCCACTTTAGCATGCAGAAGTTTCATTTTCTCCACATCCTAGCCAACACTTAGCATCTCTTGTCTAAGCCATCCTGGCATGTATAAAGTGATATTGTGTTTTTTATTTTCATTTTTCTGATGACTAGTAATGTTGAGGCATTTCATATATCTCTTGGCCATTTGTATGTCTTCTTTTGAAAAATATTTATTCAGGTCCTTTGCCCTTTTAAAATTTGTGTTATTTGATTTTTTTCTCCTATTGAGTTGTTTAAATTCTTTATATATTCTGGATACCTTTACGAGATATATGTCTTTGAATATATTTTCCCCTATCTGTAGGTTGTGTCTTCACTATGTTAGTTATTTTCTTTGCTAAAAAGAAGCTCTTTAGTTTGATGCACTCTTACTTATATATTTTTGCTTTATTGTCTGGCCTATCAAAAAACCATTGCTAGAACCAATGTTGAGGAGTTTTTGCCTATGTTTTCTTCTGGTAGTTTTACATCTTAAGGTCTTATGTTAAAGTCTCCATTTTGAATTGATTTTGTGTATATGGGAAGATAAAGTTCCAGTTTTATTCTTCTGTATGTGGACAACCAGTTTTTACAGCACCATAAAACAAAGAGGCTGTTCTTTCCCTGTTGTACATCTTTGGCACCCTTATCTCAAAGATGAGTTGAATTCAGGAAGTGTGATGTCTCTAGTTTTCTTCTTCTTGCTCAAGATGGCTTTGGCTATTCAGGATTTTTGTGATTCCATATGAATTTTTGAGTTGTTTTTTTTTTCTAATTCTGAAAAGTGTCACTGGAATTTTGATAGGAAATATGTTGAACCTATATATCAGTTTGGACAGTATAGACATTTTAATGATATTAATTCTTATAAGCCATGAACATGAGATGTGTTTTCATTTATTTATCTATTTTTTCTTTCAGGAAAGTTTTATAGTTTTTATAGTACAAGTCTTACTTCTGTACTTAACTTAATTCCTGAGTATTTTATTCTTTTTAATACTATTATAAATGGGATTTTCCTTTTTGGATAATTCATCAATAGTGTATAGAAACACAACTGATTTTTGTATATTGACTTTGCATCTTGTAACTTTACTGAATTCAGGTTCTGGCAGTTTTTTGATGGAGTCTTTAGGGTTTTCTGTATATAATAACATGTCACTGAAGAGGCAATTTCTCTTCTCCCTTTCCAGTTTAGGTGTCTTTTATTTCTTTTTCTAGCCTAAATTGCTTAGGCTAGGACTTCCACTACTACAGTGAGTAGAAATGGTAAAAGTGGATATCCTTGTCTTTTTTTCTGACCTCAGGGGAAAAGCTAGATTTTCACCGTTAACAATTATATTGTCTATGGGTTCATCATAAATGTCTTATATTATGTTGAGGTATATTCATTCTATACTTAAGTTTGTTAAGAATTTTTGTCATGAAATGATGTTGAATTTTGCCAACTGCTTTTTGTATCTCTTCAAATTATCATAATGTCTACCCTTCATTCTGTTTATTTGGTATATCATAGCTATTGATTTGCTTATATTGACTCATTCTTGCATCCCAGGGATAAATCCTGCTTGATCATGGTGTATGATTCTTTCAGCATGGTGTATGATTCTTTCAGTGTGCTTTTGAATTCAGTTTGCTAGGCTTTTTTTTTTTTTTAAGCAAAGTTCATCAGGGATATTGGCCTGTAATTTTCCTCTAGTGTCTTTGTCTAGCTTCAGTATCAGAGTTTGCTGGCCTTGTAAAATGAGCTTGGAAGTGTTTACTGCTCCCATTTTTTTTTTTTTTTGGAAGAGTTTGAGAAGGATTGGTGTTAATTCTTTAAACGGTTGGTAACATTCACCAGTGAAGCCATCTGGTCATGGGCTTATCTTTGTTGAGAGGTCTTTGACTGCCAGTTTAATCTCCTTTTTCATTACTGTCTGTTCAGATTTTCTAATTTCTTCATCATTTGTTTTTAGTAGGTTACATGTTTCTACGAATTTACCTATTTCTTTAATTTGTTAGTATATAATAATCTTTTGTTTCTAGTCAAGATCACAGCAGATTATACATAAATAGAACTTCATTCACTATCATTATAATATGTATACATATATATTATAGATGTTACAAACATTACTTTTGACAAGTATGTATTTTCCTAACCTAAACCATTTACATTAATTTGTTTCTGCTTGCTTTGCCTCAGAATACCTAAAAAAAAAATCACTTTTGGAAAGTGGGGAGGTTAGATATATGTTAAGTTTTCAAAAGTGTATGAAATATATATTTCCTGTCTTATCAATACATGAAATATTCTCTTTTTGTCTTTCCATATAAGTCATAATCTTGGTGTTTTTATTACTTAATACATTAAAGGCATAGTGGTCTGTGAAGGTCTCTCAAGTGTGACCCTAAATATAGGCTCAGCGTTCCCTTGAATTCCTAATGATAATTTTAAAGCAGTATCTATCCATTAGGCCTAAATGAACATCTCTTGCCTTTGAAGCTCATATCTTTCCTTTCTTGTTGCTTCATTTTCAGTCTTTTATTTCAATGCTGTGCATTTACTGAGAATTTGGGGCATCTGTCTCATAATTTTTGTTTTTACTTTAAATCAGGTTCTTTTTTTGTCTCTGTGTGTAAACCATTCATCTTATCAATCATCTCCACTTAAACATCTACTCATATGCCTCACTGGATTGTTATCATTGGTAATAAAAACCTTAAACCCAAATGCCCTACTCTACAACCTACTTCTTCTTTTTTTTTAATACCAACTTCAAACCTCCAATTTTACCAACATCTTAATTCTCCTCATGCCTGTTTTCTAACCTCAGCAGGACCTCTGTCCTTTAATCTTTTCATTTTGGGTCATTCTGTTATCCTTTTCCTAACTTTACTTCATTCATTATTGTGCCCAAATCATATGGTCCATCTCTTAAATTACTGCCTTATATTTACTCTAAATCTACTTCCTTCAACCATGACTGTCTCACAGACCCTAAATTCTGGATCATTCTGGTCTCTTTTATTCCTATAATTGGATGGCTATTTGCTGTTGGAGAATATCACATAATTAATACATCACTAGTACTGTTAGAAATTCATGCCCTCGTTTCTTAGTTGGACCTTTAGTAGAATTTCTTCATCTTCCTGATTATCCCTAGATTATGAGACTCATGTTCTCCACTTGCTCTCCAAAACCTTGGTCATTCGTAAACTGATCTTTCCATTTTCTTAAACATTCTCTCTGTCTCATTTTGCCTTTGAAGATGTCTAGTAGTGAGGAAATAAGTCAGCGACAGATTTCTAAGGTCTTAAAGACTTCCTTAAATAAAGCATTGGGCAAGGAATTTTTTTCCCTGTTTGGGGCAGGGAGTCAGTAAAATAATGAGCTTTTTGATATCAAGACCTAGATTGATTTTTTTTAAAATCTAAACTTTACCAATTACAAAATAGTTTTATGGTGATATGAAAAAATTTAGTACAGATAACATAAATAAAAGTCAATATTGAATAAATTAAATGGATCAAATATGTTGTGTTCTCAATTCTCTAGGACATTAAATTGTATGATTGGACAAATGAAGCATATCTTGGCTGCAGAACAAAAGAAAACAGATTTTAAACCAGAAGATGAAAACAATGTTTTGATACAGTATACTAATGTGAGTAGTAGAACTGTTCAATTTGTTAATAAAAAGTATCTGTTTTGTTAATTATTTAACATTTTTATCAGCGTGTCTTACTATGCCTTAAGTTTTTTTCTTTTATACTTAGAAATTAATGAAAAACAATGTGTATTTTCTCCTTAATTAAACTGATGCACATAAACTACATAATAAGTGTAGTAAAACTTTTACAGGCCTGTGTAAAAGTCTGTACGTATGTAAGAAAACAAGTGGAGAAGATTAAAAATTCCATGGATGGGAAAAATGTGGATACAGTTTTAATGGAACTTGGTGTACGTTTTCATCGACTTATTTATGAGCATCTTCAACAATATTCCTACAGTTGTATGGGTGGCATGTTAGCAATTTGTGATGTAGCTGAATATAGAAAGTGTGCCAAAGACTTCAAGGTATGTACACACAAATACCAAACTTGTAAATAAGGTTAGGAACATAAGTCAGGCCATTTAAATCTTATTGTAATGATTATTAAGAAATTTATAATGTTTGTTGAATTGTAATGAGATGAGAACCATCACTTTCTGCCTGAAAATAGTTCTAATCATATTTGCAATGTTAATATTTTGTGTGTGTGTTTTATTTTAGACAATGTCATATTTCAGTTGCATATTTCAAGTGGTCTTATTGACAGCCATGACTAATGCTGTGTCTGTTACATATCAAGAAAATAATATATATTATTTTCATGTATGTCTCTCTCAGATAATTTTTCCCTAAATTTTAAAAATTTAAATTATTTTTAAAAGTGCTATATTATTGATAACTAGTTGTAGTCTTTCAAATTACATAGTATGAGAAAACTGATATAAATCCTTTCACAAGTTTGTAGAGCTTTTGTAACTTCTGAAATATTTTAACTCTTTAGGAGGCTTAAAAAATCTAATATTTTGAACTTCCATAATCCTAAGTCCTGACAAAACTGTATATAAGAAGAATTTGCCAAACTCATTATAAAATGGGAAATTGTTTTGTCACTGTTATTTTTTTCCTTCTCTCAATTCAGATTCCAATGGTATTACATCTTTTTGATACTCTGCATGCACTTTGCAATCTTCTGGTAGTTGCCCCAGATAATTTAAAGCAAGTCTGCTCAGGAGAACAACTTGCTAATCTGGACAAGAACATACTTCACTCCTTCGTACAACTTCGTGCTGACTATAGATCTGCCCGCCTTGCTCGACACTTCAGCTGAGGTTGAATTCACAAACAAAGTGTGTTGTACTTCATCAGGCCTCGGTTGATAGAAAGCACAGGAGATTCCTTATGACACAGCCAACATTTTATGGAAAAAATGACTGGAAGAAAACAGCAGCCATACTGACCTTTGAAGTTTTATTTGAAATTTGGACACCCCTAGCTGTATTTTGCTTTTTTTTTTTTTTTAAGTTGAATTTTAATTCCATTCTTTATTTTATAACTTTCAAATTCTGTAAAACTGTGTCACTGTTTTCATCCTAGAAAATGTTGGTGTCAGAAGGCAAACAAAATTTACCAGTGTTCCTGTTCGGGTTCTTTAACATATTCCATCTTGAAAATTTACCATCCCATTTTTCATTAAGAATGGGTGAAATACAACAAAACCACATTTATTTATTCACCAATTTTTATTGGCCTTTTCAGCACTGGCAATTGTTAACCAAATTATTTTAGGTTTTCCTAAAGAATCTTTTGCCTTTTTTGAAAGTTTAACAATTAAGCATAATTTCTGTAGTTGGTTGATTGGAGTGTTTTCTAAGATACAGCATCAGTACTATTCCAAGAAAAATGTTATAAACTAAACTAAAATGATGAAATGTTTTACGTAGACCTAGTGAATCAGAATACATCTGTTTTCTGGGTAAAAGTAAAGTTTACTATTTCTTATTTGGTAAATAAATCTTAAGCCAATTCTAGCAAGAAATTAATAAAACTACCTTATTTTATATTTCACTTAAGGTTGAAGACCTTAACTAAAGGACCATATTTATTCATTATTTTAATATTATAATGGAAGTAAAAAAAGTAAGATGTAGTGAAAATGGTGCATATGAGAAATGTTGACAATGTTTAGCAAACACTGCAATCCTTTAAGATTTCTCTCTAATGCTAAACTTGAATAAGATGGGATAAACGTGCAAGTAGTCTACTTTAAGAGGAATTGGGAGTTGATAGATAACATTATATACTGTAAGTCTGGAGACAAGCTTTACAAATACTGTTTACTTTTCAGGTCTCTAGGTTTTTTCATTGTCCTTTTTCAAGGCATTTCTGAAGTTATTCCTACTTAGATATGATTACTCAAATTGGCTTAATATGGTGACATAATAAATCACTTACAAAATTTTAAAGATCAAGCATAAATTTAGACCATTACTTTTAAGCCTTAAAACTTGCTCAGTGAGAATGCATTCTAATTATATGTAGTGTTTCAGCTTCCATTCTGTTGTTTATAGTCTTCTAGAAACCATATAAATTTTCAATTCGTTCTTAACATTTTTTTTTCTTTCATATAGGCTTTTTGGCCTAATTTTGAAAAACTGCTTTTCTTCTAAGAACCTAATTTTGAATGATCAACTTTACCAAACCTCCCAGGCCCAGAGCTAACTACTATTTAAGTTACTATTGACTGAATTTTCTTCATTTTCTGTTTAGCCCAGTGTTATCAAGGTAAGCAAGGAAAATGCAGTATGCCAACTTTCATTAAAGCATTTTAGGACATTGTGGTAACTTTAAAAGGCTTTCCAGATTTCTATTCCTTAGCCAAGGGAGAGCCAAAAGAGGTTTTGGATACCAGAAAAAGTCATATGCTTGTACTATTGCCATTTTAGAAAGCTCTGATGTGAATTCAAATTATACCTCTGTTACTTAAAGCCAACTTTTAAGGCAGTAGTTTTACTGGCCATTTGAACTCTTTGTACAGTGTCAATTTGTAAAAAAAGAAAAAAGAAAAGAAAAAAAATCTCAAATAAAACACGAGATAACACTTTAAGACTTCCGAGTCAGAAGCACTTCAGATTATTTTGTTTGAATTAATTTTTAAAATGTAAAGCATATACTTGTTGCTTAGATATTTTGTTAATTATCATTTCCTTGCTTGAGTTCTGTGCAATATTTTCCATTATGTCCATTGAGAGGACAGTGACAAAACTCATGAGTGAATACTTAATTTAGAAGTGTTAACATTAATGCTCAATAAACAAATTCCCTGTGATTGTTTACTTCATTTCACTATATATTTTAAGGACATCCATACTGAATTTGATAAATTATTTTTTAATTTAAAATTTTAAGGTATACCTTATTTTTCATAGCTTAGGTCTTCTCATCCCCCCCCCCCTCTTTTTTTTTTCTTAAAGCAGAAAAGTACTTGACTGTATAACCAAGATTAGAAATTTAGCCTAAACATAAGGTCTTTCTCTAAGAAGAAGAAGAAAAAAAAAAAAAGATTTTGTGTGAAGCAATGTGTGTTCCTTGTGTTCTGATCTTTAAAGTATGTTCATGTATAATGATCACCAAAATAATCATAATCCAAAATTTATGACTTAGAAGAAATGATTAATAAATAAAATGTTTTTATATACACACAGTAAAATTTTAGTTAGAGATAATTAAACTTAATAACTTTTACCAACACTTAAATGAGGGGAATCCTGCAGTATTCCAGTTTCACATGAGCTGTATGTGTTATCTAGGTAAAGTGTCAAAGTTGAAAATATACTCTAAAACACAGCAAATTGTTTTTTTTAAACATGTTTTATAAAGTACAGTACACAAATTTAAGGAAGAAGTAGGAAGTCTAGCCTCTGTAAAATTATGATACTGCAAATGACAGTCAACTAGAGTGGCTAAAGAGTCCTTATGAAGAATTACAACAGCTAGATGAATTTTTTTTTCTATTTTTTTTTGTGGGAGGAGGGTACTGGAGATTGAACTCAGGGGCACTCAACCACTGAGCCACATCCCCAGCCCTTTTTTGTATTTTATTTAGAGACAGAGTTTCACCGAGTTGCTTAGTGCCTCACTATTGATGAGGCTGCTTTGAACTCTTGGTCCTCCTGCTTCAGCCTTCCAAGCTGGCAACTAGATGGATCTTTAGACAGGTGACCGTTTGACCATTCCAAGACAATTATTGGTCTCATTTTGAGAATCATCATGATTGCAAGTCCTTATGATCTTCTTTGTTATAAAAAAAAAAAAAAAAAAAAAAAAAAAAAGCTGCTAAAATAGGTTAATTTAAAGATTAAGTAAAATTTTTATTTAAAGCAGATTAATTTATTTTTTGAATCATTTTTCTTCTTTCACTTCTAAATATTTTACTTTTTGATTACTAGCCTTTTGGCTCACAGTGAAACAATTAACAATCAGTAGATTGATTCCAATTGGTGAATTTACTGATTCCTTGTGATGCATTTCTCTCACCTATGAGAGTGAATATTTTTATCCAGATAAAGTGACATTGCTTCCTGTAATGTCACAAAATCCTTAAAACAAATAAGGCATGCCTAGTGGAACTGTATGTTGGAGACAGCAAGGTTCACTCAGGGCATATTTTTTTGGTGACTATATAGAAGCTCACATCTGGAGATTAACATGTTTTTAAGGCAAAAGTATTCTGTCATTGCCCACAGTATATTTATTTTCCAGAAGCATACTGAATTCTTATTTCTAATGGAGAATTTGACATACACAAAGAAAGCAGTTGATGCTTTCATCCAATTAGATTAACTATTTTCAGTTCCTGTACTATTTCTCTTTGAGAAGGCTTATCTGTGATACATTGTCTATTTTGGAAGAAAAGACCAGTCCATATTGTTAGACTAAATAATTCTACATGAAGTGAATGTAGCAATTTAAAAATTTTTAATGCATAATGAAGATAATTATTGCTACATTTATTGGACTTAAGTCCTATGCACAATGCTATATCTTTTGTATATATTTGATTCCAAAATAACCCTAGGATTTGGGTACTGTTTCCATTTGGTAGGTGAAAAACTTGAGGCATAAAAACTATCAAGGTCTAAGACTGTTAAAAGGCTCAGATTTAAATCTTAAAGTCTTTTTTACTGTTAGGTTCTATGTATTATTTTTCTTATGGAATATTAAGTAAGTACTTTAATATGGTGATTTATTAATGATGATTTTTGCTTAATCTAATTTTCTCTTCATCCAGTATTTGACTCTCATTCTGAAGTATAGATTATGAAATTGAATCCAAGATCAGTATCTAAATTACTACTGAGTTTTGTTTTTTAAAGAATTTAACATTTATTTTATTTATTTGTATGTGGTGTTGAGGTTCAAACTCAGTGCCTCAGACTTGCTAGGCAAGTGCTCTACCACTGAGCACTACTGGTTTTTTTTATATGTTCAGCGTGTGGTCATACTTTTTCTATTGAGTTTTTTAAAGTAGTCATGAAATTTTAATATAATCTTAAGTTTTTACCTAACAGAAATCTGTCTATCCCAATGTTTTCCTTAGTATTATTTTTTATAACCATGACAGTGTTTTTGCTTAGTAATTTCTATAATATATAGAGTCCAAGTATTTTGTACCATTTTTTGAAACATAGAGAAAATAACAGCTTTTCTTGAAAGATAAGAGGAAGTCAGTATTTTATGTTTAAAAGCAGACTACTTTTAATGTCATAAGCTTGCTGTTTCTCTTAGCTGTTTAGTGCACTGGTAGTTTTTTAATGGTTAATGTAGGGCAAAAAATATTTAGTGTTTTAGCAATCAGAAGTCATTTTTAGGTAATCAAAATTATTATATGTTAAGTTTTTTAAAAATTGCTTTAACTCTACCCTTTGTTGCTACTATAATTTCTCTTTCTAAATTTAGAAAGGAAATAACTTTTCAAGTATGTATAGGACAGAAACTTGACACATTAGAGGTTAAGAATTTTAATTGGTGAATTGGAGTAGTTAGGCTGATAACCCTGGGCTTAACAAAACTAATTTTTAAACTAGGCTCTGTATATTTTATCATTATTATTTGGTGGGTACCAGGAAACTTAAGTTCTTATGATTAGATATCTGTTGAGGGGGTGGGAAGGAGACAAGTAATTAAATACCACCTTATTTTTTTTCTAAGTGGTTTTAGAGGGTTGCAGTATGCATCACCATTCAAAGCCAATTTAAATAGGAATATATCACATCATACTCCAAATAGCAAACAACCTCAGGAAAGTCATTTATTCAGACGGCATAGATTTGCGCTAGACAGCAGTGATGCATTACAAATATATAATTATTTGCACTAATATTTGAGCAGGTGGAATGGATTAGAACATGGTCAACATTATGCTGCTGATAACATGTATTTTTCTATATTAATATGTACTGTGCAACATGTATTAAAATTGTCAATAATTCATTTTAGCCAAGATACTAATATTTATATTACTGTGTTTAAGAGACAGTATCCAACTGAGCCACTTTTAATTTAAAAGTCTGAAAATGGAATTAAGTTTACTTTCAAAAACCACTTACATTATTTTATAATCACTGAAAGGTCAGTGAAACATGGAATTATCATTGCCTGGTGACTTAATAGGAAGAAATATGGAAGGTTAAGAATGGGAATAGGAACCTGGAATGAGGAAGCTACGTTGAATTCATAACTCAGATGAGTGACTTCCTTTGTTTTCACCACTGGAAATCTCAAATGAAGAAAATGTTCTTCCCAGTATATCTTTATATTAATAAGCTAAGTGAAAATGGGATAGAACCAGTTCAAAGAAATTAATTTCTGAAGGTGGACTTTCAAATTTTTAAAATTAAACTTTAAGAGGTAAGAAACCTTAATTATGTCCCTATAATCTCATATAGGTAGATGTCTTTGAATGAGGACATCTCTTCTTGTCTACCTGTCATGTTAATCTTTATACTGTGGGTTACATTGATTCCTTTGAACTTTTGTTGTGACAGTTCTATCAGAGCTTTTTGCTGTAGAGGATATTATCCAAATTGAATCTGGACAATGCTGACCTAAACTACCTCCTAGTATATTGTTTGCAAATATAGTATATTATTTAGAGGGTAGCATAAGAGATTCACATGAAATAATGTGAAAATAATTTATAAGAAAAAATACAAAGTGCCTATTAGTGTTTTCCAGTAGAATGTATTTTCAATTTTTACCACAAGGGGGAGACATTATTTTTATAGTAATATATAAATTTTGTTTAATTTTAAAAATAGAATTCATATAACTATTCTCTATTGAACAGCACTCTGTGAACTTGTGTCTCATAATTGTAGGGATGTGTGTGAATTTAAATAAGATTATGAAAGTCATAAATGAGAATTCTGGGAGAATTAAAGACACAAAACTAAAACATGGAATCAAAGTTCATAATTAAAATTGTGTTTTTTATAGTTGCATGTCACATTGAATTACTTTATCAACTCTTTAAGAATAATAAGAATCTATTGATTAGTTTTCTGCATTTTACTTATTAAAGAAAAGCTTTTGAAACAACCTACAGAAGGATTGTCAATACTACACATACAAAAAAAATTTCCCTTTGAGAGTAAGTTGCTGCTGTGATGTGCATCACCCAGCAATACTTTTATATTTACAAAAAGAAGTAGTTTTCCTCTGTAACCAAAATACAACCATCAAATTAGGAAGTTAATGTTGACATATTACTACTGTCTAATCCTCAGACTTTACTCAAGTTTTACAAGTTATTCCAATAATATATTATTAGAATCCAGCTGAGAAGTCATATTGCTTTAGGTTGTAGTGTCTTTATTCTCTTTTACTCCAGAACAGTTCCTCAGTCTTTCCTAGAATTCTGTAACCCTTGGCACTCCTGTTGATTTTAGGCAAGTTATTTTGTCCCCACATTTGGGTTTCTATTTGACCATGATTAGAATCCACTAGTGCTTTGGCAGGAGTATTGCAGATGCTAGTCTGTGTTCTCATTGCATCCTATCAGGTAGTGCATGATTTCAGTTTGCCCCATTTCTGATGGTATTCATTTTGATAACTTGTTTAAGTTATCACTTGTTTACAGCCTTCTCCACTGTAAAACTGCTATTTTTTTCCCTTTGTAAATTTTTTGTGGGGAGGTACTTTGAAGCTATTGTATATATCCTCCTAATTGAAATTTCAATTTATTGATACCAGTATGGATTCATGGTTTTCTATTCAGTGGTTTATAATTTATTTTTCTGGATATCATGTTGTCCCAACTTCGGTCAGTGGGAGCCTCTTTGGGTTGCTCCAGTTTTCTTTTGACATGTTCCCATCATTTTTAAAGCACTGTCTTACCTTAGGCACAACAAGATTTTCCAAGTTTATTTGGTCTTGCCCCAGCTCTAGAATCATCCCTTCACCTTTCGTGGAAATTGATAATTAGAAGCCAAGATTTTTGTACATAAGATGTGCTTATTTTGATTGAGATGTTATTGCTCCCATTTCTTGTTGGATGGAGCTAGAGTGCTTTATGTGTGTAACTCATACACATGCATATTTAAAAAAATTTTTTTTTAGTTGTAGATGGACACAATATCTTTATTTGTTTATTTTTATGTGGTGCTGAGCATTGAACCCAGGGCCTCACACCTGCGAGGCAAGCACTCTACCACTGAGCTGCAGCCCCAGCCCACATGCATATTTTAAATATATAAAGATACTCCCATCCCTGTGTGATACCTTTCTCACTGTACTTGAGCTTCAGTATCCATACTGGGTTTTCCTCTTCATCCTGCTCAGCTACTGAAGTTTGGCTTTAGGACCAAATTGGGGGAATGATAAGGGCTATTGCAGAAATCATGTAAAGATTCAAAGTTCTAAATTTTAAAATTACTCAATTTTGTCACTGTGAAACTACTATATTTTGCATTTTTTTTTTTAACAGTAGCAAGCAAATTAGTAAAGCTGAGTTGAGGAATACAAAGTGTTATGCCAAAGACATCGAAGTTAAATTTTGAAGGAATTAAATTAAAACGCATACAATTTTTTTAATATTTCCTTGCTACTGTTAATTGCTATAACAGAAACTATGTGAATGGAAATCTGACCATTAAGTACTGAATACCAGTAAGATATTTTTGCTAATAAAATTGAAAGGAAAAAATAACTAGGTTTTTTTTGTAGGCTTTGTTAAAAAATACATGTTAGGGCCAGGGATGTAGCTCAGTGGTAAAGTGCTTGCCTAGCAAGACCGTGGGTTTGATCCCCAGTTCTACCAAAAAATAAAAAATAAGTAAGATAAAATTCATGTGACAAAGGCGTATATGAGGGCTAAATATCATATTAAGATAAACTTCATATGAAATAGGAGTCAAATTGAGACAGACAAGTTAAATAACTTAACCAAAATTATAGATTTGAAGGGTGATAGAATCAGAATTCAAACTTATATCCTCAGGCTTCCAGGGCCAATGTTTTAATCATTTTGTACCTCTTTGAGTTCACAAAAGAAGTTAGATTTCGTCTGCCTTTAAAAAGGCAAGTGTGGGTGGGCAGGCTGAGGAAGTAACTCATTGGTAGAGTGCTTGCCTAACATGCATAAGGCCATGAGTTCAATCCCCAGCACCACCACCAAAGAAAGAAAGAGAGAGAGAGACATGTAGCATTTCACAAAGTAGGACAGGGGAAGGGGGCAGAAGCACCCTTTTATATATTAGTCACTGTTTTATCCCTTGAATGAGAAGACTGCTATTGAAAGTGGAACTCAGGGTTTGTGGCCCATCAAAAAAGGCAAGTAAAACTTGAATAATAGTTGGTTTGAGGTAATTTATTAAAAGTCTTCAGAGGTATGTCAGTTAATTTGTGCCTTATTAAAAAGACAATAGGAAGCTCTGAAGTAGGCTAATGACACAAAAATTCTGTGTTTTAGAGAAAGACAAGTGGTACGAATGTATGCAGTGGATTAGAGGAGAGCAGAAACCAAGCTACTACTTTGTTGTCGATGGTGAAGGACTAACCTGGGGGATAGTGCAAGACTGAAAATGAGGTCATGGATTCAGGGAACATTTAAAAGATTAAACCAGTAGGATTTATCTCTTTTTGCTTTATTCACGGTGGAGGATGAGCAAAAGAAGAAATTGAAGATGATTCCAAGATTCCTAACCAACTTATCTTGAAGAATAGCTAACATTTTTGTCTTATATCCAGTAGGAAAAATAAGTTCAGGAGGAATCTCTATCAGTGCTGAAAGAATATCTACCCTTACACCACTACTTGGTTTAGGTTATGCAAAAAAAAAAAAACTGAACTTTTTTTTTTTTTTTTAAACTTGTGGCAGGAGAAAAATCATTTCTTCTATAGTTTAAAACATAGGGGACTGATCTTGAGATTTTAGTAACATCATTTCATAAATGTGTAATTGTTTTAACTTTTTTTTACTTAAAAAAAGCTTCCTAGCATTTCTGTGCCTGGATGTAATGGGTAGCCTCAAATGTAGTAATACCAGTTGTCCTTGAAGTCAATCTTTTAGAAAGTGTCAATTGGGAATTCTAAACAACACACCTTCTAGCTGAACAATGTTCATATATTCTAGAAATACTTTACATTCCCAGATTCTAATCCAGAATCTTTCACTTTAACATCCAGGATTTGGAGCTTTACCTTCTGGAAAAGTACTGCACATCTATAACACAATTTCTGCCATTATATTTTAACTATAATCCCAAAGTTACATGTTTATCTTAGTAAAGTCAACAGAGGTATTCCTTGGCAGAAATATGTGGAATGTGTAATTACAAATTATAGCTAGATATACCACAAACTAGTTTTCTTTGATTTAATGGATTTCAGACAGTATTTTGAAAGCATCTTTTTTTTTTTTTTTTGATCATTTGGAAATTCAACATAACAAAGTGTTTAAAGTAGCCTACTAGCTAACCAAAGGATTAGAAAATTTGAAGGTAATTTTATTTCTGAATCTAGTGGGGAAAATACATTGTCATCTTTATATTACAGGTGTTTTCTAATTCTATAAGAATTTTATTAACAAAAAAAAGTGATTTTCATTCGATTACTAATGGCTTTGATCAAAATAGTATGTACAGAATACTGAATGTTTTAATAGCCCTGAAAATTATAGATACAAATTTCAATAAAATTCTGAAATTGCATTTAATAAAATTTTAATGCATATTTAAGTTTCAATAATAAAGAGAAATATGACTTCCAAGATATTTTAATTCTTTATTTTTTGATGAGATTATATAAGACTTAATGAAAGTCACATGTAACAACCACAGAATAATTCATTTCAAGTGCACATGAAAATTTTACAAAATTGACATGTGCTAAACCATAATGTTTCAATAATTTTCAAAAACTGAACTCACTGTGTGCTATGACTACAGTTGAATTAACAAAAGTTTACTAAAAATGTTTTATGCATCTGAAAATTAAATAATGAAATTCTAAATAATCCAGGAGTCAAAAAATTACAATGAAAATTAGAAAATATTTGAAGAGAATCTTAAAAACACGATTTCTCAAAATGTGGGACGCAGCTAAAGTAATGCATACAAACATTTAAAGCCTTAAGCATGTATATTAGAAAACAAGGAAAGTTGAAAACAATTACTTAAATTTTTATTTCCAAAAGGTAGAAGAAAGCTTTAAATTAAATATCAATGAAGAAAATTATAAAAATTAGAGGATAGTAAAACAGATAAAAAAAAAAACAAAACTGATAAGCCTCTGGCAAGACTTAAGCAAAAGAGAAAAAATACAATAAAAATTTCTCCAGACATTATAGGGAGAAATGATACTAATTTCATTGAAACTCTTCCAAAGAATAGTAGAGAGAATTCCCTAACACACTTTATGCAACCAACATAACCTTAATGCCAAAAACTAACAAAGACACTGCAAGAAAGGAAAATTACAAAACTTTTCTCATAAACTTGGATGCAAAAATCCTAAACCAAATATTAGCAATCCAAACCCAATGATACATAAAAAGGAAAATATATCAGATTTTATTTCAAGAAAAGGTTAATCATTTAAAAATCAATGGAATTTACCATATTTACTGAATTAAGGGGAAATTATTTCAGTAGGATAAAACTGTTAAAGAAATTCAATACCCATTGATGATTTTCTTTAAAACTTAGCAAATTAGGAATCAAAAGGAATTCCTTAAGAGTATCTTTTTAAAAAAGTGTGTGACAGACATAATAATAGTGAAATAAATGTTAAGTATCTCTAGCAATTAAAGAAATGCAAATCAAAACTACTCTTAAGATGTCATCTCACTCCAGTCAGAATGGCAGCTATTAAGAATACAAACAACAAGTGTTGGCAAGAATGTGGGGAAAAGGGCACACTCTTACATTGCCAGTGGGACTGCAGATTGGTGCAACCAATCTGAAAAGCAGTATAGAGAATCCGTGGAAAAATGGGAATGGAACCACCATTTAACCCAGCTATCTAACTCCTCGGTCTAAACCCAAAGGATTTAAAAACAGCATACTACAGGGACACGGCCACATCAGTGTTAGCACACACTGATAGCACATAGCAGCACAATTCACAGAAGCTAAATGTGGATCTAACCTAGAATACCCTTCAGTAGATGAATGGATAAAGAAACTGGTATATATACACAATGGAATATTACTCAGCATTAAAAGAGAATGAAATCATGGCATTTGAAGGTAAATGGATAGAGTTGGAGAATATTTTACTAAGTAAAGAAACCAATCCCAAAAAAAACAAATGCCGAATGTCTTCTCTGATATAAGGATGCTGATTCATAATGGAAATGGTGGGGAGCATGAGAAGAATAGACGAACTTTAAATAGTGCAAAGAGGAGGGAGGAGATGTGGGGGCACCGGGGTAGAAAAGAGTGGAATGAGTTGGACATCATTACCCTAAGTACACGTATGAAGACACAAATTGTGTGACTCTACTTTGTATACAACCAGAGACATGAAAATTTGTGCTGTATTTGTGTAATATGAATTGAATTGCATTCTTCTGTCATATATAACTAACTAGAATAAATTTTTAAAAGTTATCACAAAGTATAATGATACCTAAATAAAGATTTATAGAGAAAATAATAGTGAAATATTTAAAGCTTTCTCCCTAAAATCTAACAAGGCTAGGAAACTTGCTATCACTTCTCTTTAACCATTATATTTAAGATCTTCACCAATGCAATAGGGCATAAAGCAAAAATAAAATCGCATTATTTGTAGATATGTCTACATAGAAAGTTCACAGAATACTGTAGTAATAAATGAATTTAGCAAGGTTGCAATATAAAAAGCAATGTATGAAAGATTAGCCATGAGGCTAGGGTTGTGGCTCAGTGGTAGAGTGCTTGCCTAGCATGTGTGAGACTCCGGTTCAATTCTCAGCACCACATATAAATAAATGAATAAAATAAAGGTTCGTCAACATATTTATAAGTATATTTTAAAAAGAGATTAGCCATATGTCCTTACACCAGCAACAAGCAACTTGAAAGTAAAATTTTAAAACATAAAAGCAGTTATAAAAACATCAAATGTCTAAGAAAGATAACAAAATACATGCAAGACATCTATGCCTAAGACTTTAAAACATTACTAAGTGGAATTAAGTGAAAGGCTATGTTCATGAATCAAAGGACTGAATATTGTAAGTCAGTTCTCCACAAGTGATATCTACATGTAATAAAACCCTGACCAAAATCAGCAAGTTTGTTGTAGAAATTGACAAGGTGATTCTAAAATTTATATGGAAATGCAATAGACCAATAATAGGATATTCTTGAGGAAGAAAAGATAGTGTGACATTAATAAAAGGATAGGAAAATAGACTCACAAATATACAGACACTTGCTTTTTGATTAAAAAAAATGACACAATGCAGTGGGGAAAAGGGCATAAATGGTCAACTGTCATATATATATCAAATGAATTTTGACCCTCTCCTGAATGTCATACATTAAAATAAATTCTAGGTGAATCATGCACCCAATTGTGAAAGATGATAAATCTTCTAGAAGGTAACATAAACAAATGACTCCATTATGGTGTTTCCAAAAATATCTTTGCAGGTCATGAAAAGACCCTTAAATAGGGTTACACTGAAATGTAATGTCTAAGTTACACTTAAACATTAGTCATTTTGTTGACTCACCTGAGCTTTGAGGAATCCATTCTTTTGGACTGTGGGAATCAGCTCATCCAATGGGTTGGATAGAAGCTTTCATCTGGAAGGAGGAAAAAAGGAAGTTCCTATTCTCATTGATGATAAGGCAGAAAATACATGGACTGTGGAATTAGGAATGAGAAGGTGAGGAAGAAAGAGCCTGAATCTCTGGGGCCAAGAGATTGGGGAACTGGATTTAGAGGTATGAAAGTTCTTGAAAAGTTTTGTTAAAGATATTGAAAAAATATCTTTAATGAAAAAAAATAGTAGGAAAAAAGTCTTTATAATATCAATAATTGACAAATGATTTGCATCCGAAGTATATGAAGAACCTCTACATATTATTAAGAGAAAAACAATTCAATAAAATGGGCAAAAATAAAGAAAATTTAAAGCTAAAACATGATCCACAATGAGGATATTCAATACCCAATAGACATGAAAAGGTGATCAACCTCATAGCTCATCAGAGTTAAAACCCACAATGAGTACCATTACACATCCCACATAAATCCTGGGGCTAGGGGTAGCTCAGTGGCAGAGTACCGAGGCCCTGGATTCTATTCCTGCAACTACTATATGACCCAGCTATCTCACTCTTTGGTATTTATCTAGAAGAACTGAAATCAGCATATTATAGCCACTTCAGTGTTTACAGTAGCACCATTCACAATAGCAAAAATTATTGAATCATCCCAGATGCCCATCAATAGACAAATGGATCAAGAACATGTGGTATACATACACAATGGAGTTTTACTCAGTCGTGGGGAAAAAGGAAATAATGGCATTTGCCAATATATGGATGGAAATGGAGAACACCAAGCCAGACCCAGGAAATCAAAGGTTGAATGTTTTCTCTCTTGTGGAAGCTAAAGCAAAATAAGGGAAAGAAAATGGGAGGGGATGAGGAACATATATCATAAATATACAGAAAATATCAGTGGAATAGAGGAAAATGAGAGGGAGGACAGAAGGGAAAGGGGATGAAACATGGAATGAATTTAACAAAATCATGTTGTATGCATATATAAAGTGCCAAAGGGAATTTCACCTTTATGTATATGTAGAAGCTACCAATCAAAAATCAATAATTGAAGGAGTGAAAGGAAGATCAGTAGAATAGAAGGGAGAGAAAAGAGAGGGAGGAGGGAAGGAAAACAGAAGAATGGGGACTGAAATCAAGTTTCTTGCATGTATGATTTTGTCAAATGAACCCAACTACCATGTATAACTATAATGCTCTAGTAATAAATAAAATTCATACCATTAAAATAAAAAAAAGGAGGAGGAAAAGAAATCCTGACAGTTCCATCTGTTGGCAATTTTGTGAAGCAAGTGGAACTCATATATTTCTGGTGGGAATAGTTAATACTACTATCTGGATAACTTTTCTTTTTACTACTGAATATAATATACCCAGAAATTCTATTCTTACCTTTGAGAAGGAAAGGTAGCATCTGAGGAGGGCAAGAGAGTAGCTTCTAATATGTTGTTTTATTTTTTGACCTGAGAACAACTATGTGAGTGTATTCACTTTAATAATTCATTGAGAGTACATTTACAATTTGTACATTTCAAAATTTAAGTTATATATTCTAATAAAAAATTATATTAAAGTAATTGAGTAAAATGTAACTACTTCCATTTTTTTATTCATTGCTATTAATGATGCTGTTTTTAAAATGATAGAATCCAGAACCACATTTTCTAGAACTTTCTAGATATAATACAACTTCCAGCTTGTGTTTATTAAATAATTAACATCATTTGACCTCAAAGGATAAGACTCTTGTAGTAATTTTTGTTAGAAGGATGAATACACGTTTATAATCCATCCTTTTCTCATCTCTAAACTAACATACACATGCTATAAATACTGCAAACATAGAAACACACAATGTAGTTTAAGAAGAAATATTAGTGCTGTATACTTCTGCTTTTATCTGCTTGGGATAAACATGGTTGTTATTTTAGAAATATTACAATTATAACTCCAATCCAACATATTGAATCCAACACCAAACCTAAGATCATAGCAATTAATAATGCTATGTTTATGGATGCTTGAGCTAGAAACAAAGAATAGCTCCAAAAATACTTTACTGTGCCATTAGCAGTGATTTTTCTCATGTGCATGAGCCCCAGATTCAGTATCAGGGACCCAGTGGAGTTTCTATCAGGCTCCAGATATTGAGGCCAATTTAACATCCATTAATAAAATTTAACATCCATTTATAAACATCCATTTATTAACATCCAATTTAACATCCATTAATAAAACTCTCCAAGAATTTTTGTACTCCAAATCCGGTCTAAAAGAGGCACTCTCTGCCCTACTCTCAATCCTGATTTCAAGGTGCATTTTGCTGCCTTAAAATGATTAAAGGTGAGACCAGAAGGAGAGTAGATTCTTAAATCTCAATTTATTGCATTTTAACAACACCATATAAAAGCACTGAGATCCCTAACTAATTCTATACCTAGGAAAACAGTTCTTCAATGCTTCAGTGGCCCAACACAGCCAATCACAACATTTTGTTATGATATAGAACTGCTAATAATACTAGCTAACACTCATTGAGCACTTGCTCTGTGCCAGATACTATTTTAATGATTTCATATTCAATCTACACAAGAACTATGGGGTAGCTACTATTGTTATAATTACTATTTTATGGATAAAATAATTAAAGCAGGGAGAAATCCTAAATCCATCCTGGGAAGGAAAGGGAAAGTCAGGATTGAACATGGGCACTTGTACTATAAAACACTAATGGTATATTTCTTGCAAAATCAGTTGGTCAAAAGATAATATTTGGCTTTGTATTTTTGATGATTTACAAGTTCCTCCAAGATTAACAGATAAACTCTTGCATTCATTTTGTGTTACAAAAGAGCCTCTCTTGATAATTTTCCCCACAGGGAATTTCTCAAAACTATACAATACCCCCTGCCAAAAAGTGGTTATTTCATTTAAAAAAATTTTTTTTAATTGAAAAGGCCCAATAATCTACTTCTTGCAGTGGAAGCCTGTTGATCATGCCATGGAATTTGATTGGCCTAGTTTCTGACACTTGTTCTTAATCTTGAAAAATCAATACTTTTCATGTTTAAATTATGCAGTATGTTCAATAGTGATGTGGCTTTTCATAGCATGAAAAGAGGTTGCAAATACCTGAACCAACATGTAGAGCCCGGTGAGTGAGACTTTTCTTTGTCATGCTGAACCTATAGGTAAGAATTCAAGGGCCAGTTGAAATTCTGGGGCTACACTAGCCCCAGAGCCTGGTCCAAAGCTGGCTTTATTGACTTGCCAGATTTCAAAGCATTATCCAGCTTCAAAAATGACCAATGAAGACAATTCAGACCCATTTTGAATTTACTGTTTTCCCTAAAAACTAACAAACTAGCTAATGGTAACAATATTAGTGCATAGAGAGCCCTTTGATGTCTGTCTTCTTTGGTCTCCACAGAAGAGTACCCAAAATTCAGAAGTCAATGCAGCATGTTTCCAGGCAAGAGTCATTCCAAAACTTCTCATGGGATTTTACTAATCTAGGGTAGATTAGTAAAAGGTTTACTAATTTAAGGTTTAGTAAATTAGTAAAAGGTTTACTAATTTAAGGTTTAGTAAATTAGTAAAAGGTTTACTAATTTAAGGTTTTATTTTCTCATTCATTCAATTTAAGAAATATTAAGCACCTACTATGTGCTAGGCACTACTCCACACACATGGATAAAGTCACAGACATCATTCAACTTGCATTCTAGTAGCTGAAAGCCAATCAATATAATCACTAAATAAATTTATAATGCATTAAGAAATGAATAAATGCTATATCAGTATGTTTCTCACAATTTAATATTCAAGTGACTATAAAATATCAGAACCAGTTTAAAAAATTATTTCTCCCTTTTATTCATTCACATAGCTTTTTCTGGCAAACAACACTATTTCCTATTCTTATGTTCAAGAATTGTGACAATAATAAGAATAGTAAATATAACATGTTAGCCCTCTGTTATGTGTTTCAGACTTTCTTAGAACAATTGTTTATTAAAACACTGGGCAGATTAGAAGAAATGATAAATGCTTTAGGGTGAACTAAAAATCAGGGTATAGTGGACATAGTTTGGAACATAATGTTGAATCCCAATAAGGGTTCAGAGAGTACCATGGGGATACAGTATAGGAACAGACTAAAAGTTCAATTCTGATAGAGATTCACAAGGTACACTGAAAATTTTATCATGTTGTTTTTTTTTTCTTTTCAGAAAAACAAGAAAATCTTTGAAGTATGCAAATTACAAGGTTATGTCTGTCCCTGGGAACTCATCCCTAGGTACATAATAAACAATTGGGATTATTTTAAGACAGGATTTAAAGAAAAAGAAATAGTCATCCCACACACCCACCCACACCCACCCCCTATAACATGGCTTGGCCCCAGTATAAATTAGAGAGTTAAAAAGTGTGACGTAAAATAGGACTCTGAATTTTGACACAGTATTTCAGCTTGACTTGTTCAGGAAATAAGAAGAAAAAGTAGAGTTCTGACTTTTTCTTTTCCTCCCTGCTATCCTTTGAAGAAAACTGTGTCTCAATCACTTATTTAAGGGCTAACTCTCAAATTCACTTGGGACTAAAAGAGAAAAGAGTAGGGGATTTTCCCCTTTTGAAGGCCCTAAGGCAGGGGTAAACAGCAGTGAAGATCCATGAAGTTCTTTCTCATGGATGACAAATAGCCCCCCGAACAGTTGCTTCAGTGCCAACCATGATTGGTAGACTCTTCCCCAAATATTCCCAACTGTACAGGCCTCCCATGTCTGTGTCCTTTATTCTATAATCTTTCTTTCATCCCTACAGGCTTTGTTTTGATTTCAGAAACTCTATTTTGGATTATGAACTGATTAAACTACTACAGTGATCTTTGTTATGGTATCTAAAATCCTGTGGGCTTTGTTTCTGTTTTTGAAACTCTAAATATGGTAAGTGCTTTGTTTATTACTCATCTGTAATTCTCTTGTTCCAAACTCTAAGGATCCAATATCTATTCTAAACAAACTTAAAAAAAAAGAAAACAACCAAAACCTAAAAACCTGTCTTTGTCTATCTCTTTTCCTTTTCTTCTCCCACAAGATACTTTCTTTTCTGCTTCTTGATGAAAAGGAATATCTGGCCCATTGGAAACTCTCTGTAAACAAATCCCTAAAAGCCCTAGCATTGACTCTTGCTCCAGCCAACAGAAAATCCTCTAACAACAGCATTGAGCATAGATTTTAAAAGGTTTGGAAAGCTCAAAGAAAATTTCCAGGTTAGGTGGGCATAGAAACTACTTTTTGCCCTACTCACTGAGGGGCTCCATCTGATTAGAAAATGAGTTAGGTCTGAAGAACTTATCAACTAGAGAATTTTTCAAAATATGATTTTCCTAAGTCTTTGTAAAATAAATTTCCATTTGTAAGGGGCTCTTCCTCTGTTGATTAGCTCTTAAAATACTTGCCTAAACTCCCCTGGATGTAACCACAATTAGGACCTTTGTTTACATACTTCTTAAGTTCTTAGCAAATTTGTATCTTCCAGATTATAATAGTTCCATGGTTAAGATGATGGCAATACAGAATTCCAACCCATGTCAACTCCCTCATCCTAAGTTGAAGTCCCCCTTTCCAGCATTCCTCATACCTCCTCAGTGGCAATGTGATATGTGGTCCAGGCCTGATTTATATAACAGAGGTGGGCTGGGGATGTGGCTCAAGCGGTAGTGCGCTCGCCTGGCATGCGTGTGGCCCGGGTTCGATCCTCAGCACCACATACAAACAAAGATGTTGTGTTCGCCGAAAACTAAGAAAAATAAATATTTAAAAAAATTCTCTCTCTCTCTCTCTCTCTAAAAAAAAAAAAAATAATAACACAGAGGTAATGGTTTTCATGCCAGTTCAATAAGGTTTTCAACCTTATCAAAAACTATAACAGACATAGTCAGCAGAAAGGAATAGGCCAGTACTCAGAGATGGAGAAGCTAGACGAAAAGTACGAGCAACAGCTTCATGGATAAAAAGGCATGGACATTCTAGACTAAAATGAAGTGGATACAGAGGTGTTTGGTATGCTGCCACTTCCTACCAGCATTTTGCAGGAAACATGGTGACTTATGGAAGGGTTTCAGACTATCAAGGCTAAGCACAGACACAGGAGTAGGTGTGGCAGAAGTGGGACAAGACTGAATCTAGGACTGTGATTCTATGCACCCTGGACTAGAAGAAAATACCTTGCCTTTGAGAAACTAGACTATAGTGAATTAGTTGTATCTCAATCCAACCACTTTAGTGGGCCCACATGTCATTTCTTTTCAAATAGGATGTGTAAGCTTTTCATTGCTGTGACAAATACATGAGAAAAACAACTAAGAGGAGGAAACGTTTCTTTTGGCTGATGGTTTCAGTTCATAGTTGGCTGCCTCCAAGGAAGAAACATCATGGTGGAAGGGTGTGGCAGAGGAAAGCTGTTCAGTTCATGGCAGTCAGGAATTGGGGGCAGGGAGGGGCCAGGGGCCCCAAGGAGACATCCCCCAAGAACCCAGCCCCTTCAACCAGGTCCTACCTCTCAGCCTCCGTCATCTCCCAGTAGTTCATTCAGTGATCACTGGATTAATCCACAGATGAGGTCAGAATCCTCATGATCCAATCACTTCCCCAAGACCCTACCTCTGAATGTTTCTGCACTGGGAACCAAGTACATGAGACTCTGGGATCCAAACCATAACACTGAGGTTGTTTCTTATTTATTTGTTGCTTACAGTGGCCTAGAAGATCTTCATTTGTGTGTTAAAATTGAACAGAAATGAGAATCTCTGCATTTAACTAAAACTTACAAGCCATTGGTTCCTACCAGGACAATTTATTATTTTTTATTATTTTTTTAATTTTTAGGACACTTAATTTTGTGTAGACCTTTGTAGTTTTGAGGTTATGTGAAGGTAAATAGAAGGCTTTTGTTTGAATCCAGGAATGATAATACTATACTTGAATATTCATTTTCAGCTGAGCATTAAGTGAACTACAAGCGGAAAAAGGGTTAAATATGTCAAACTGCATGCTCAAATAAAAAACAGGGGAAAAGAAATGTTATCAGCATATTTTTAAACAAAAGACATGAAAATGGCGGCTCTTTTGGGTATGGAAAAAAAATTCCCTTTTCATATGTATTGACAGCCAGAGGGGGTTATTATTGAGAATATGGGTAAAGTTACTGCCAGTTTCTGCTGGTACTCATGTTTAAAAAGAAACTATGGAAACCAAAAGAAGGAATATTAATTAAGTTCAAATTTGGAATGTCTGTGCCAGGAGTGGATGAATGAATTTAATGGAGCAACCTGTTGGGTTGTAATTCAGTGTTTTGTTAGCATTTTAATAGAATGCTGAACTTTTCATAAATTAACACTTTGTTTTAATAATCTTATTAAAAGGTTATTTTTTGATAAGATTAGTTCTGGAATGTGATTTTTTTAAATGTAAGGAACCAGTAGTTTCTTTTTCACAATTTAAAATAAACACATTATTGGTTATAGCTGAAAAATGTTTAATATATTTAGAAATGTGAATACATTCACGTTTAAAATAGCACAAAATAACACAGACCTAAGTAAATGTCTTTCCCCCTCAGACTTTCAGTCTCTTATTCCAAACTGAAGAAACCTGTTATCAGTTTCTTATGGACATTTTAGCAATATTATTTGCACACGCTAACTTCTCTTTCATACAAATTCACACAATCTATGAATTTGTGAGGCCTATTACACTCCTTTTAAAAGTTCCCTGTTCCATATAAAATATTTCAAGGCCCTTTGATGATTACATCTTTTAGGTTTAATTTGCAACATATGCCACTTAAGAGAATGTTTTGTAATAGTGAACTTAACGTAGATGCCTCAAGTGGGTAATGCTAATGAGAAAATGCAAAATGGGGAAATTATTCACCTGAATAAACCTAGAGAGTCTGCAAGTAAAGCTTCGCTGGTCAGTGCAGGGTTTAAAGGAAGTTTCCACTTTACAATGTGAATATGTTGTGGCCGTCTTAGTTCTTAGACTAATTTGCTTCTTTCTGCTGGGGAGGACAGCAATGTTGAGAAAACACTGACTAAACTGAAAATCAGCTCCATTTAAATGGAAGCTGCGTTCTAAACACAGCACAGGCTGCTGAAGGGCTCTGAACATTAAGCCGCATGCCTTGCTGAGTTTTATTCCAAATAGGCGACAGCAGATGGTAACAATGCACTTCTCATAGATGGTAGGAGGGAGGCAGTCTTGTTTCAAGTAATACTATTTCTGGGCGATAATCCAAAATGCGCAGTAGGCAGAAGTTAAAAGGAAGCGCTTGCTTTTAGGTTTTTAAAATATATCCCTTAATCCTGGGTGATGATTGACAATCATGATTTAGAGTATGAGGGGCCTCTCTTTAATCCGGCAAGTTTGATGTTATTTGCGTATCTAGTAGGGCTTTTATTCAACTAAAACTAAGTGGAAGCCTGTGCAATTGATGCCACATTTCAGAATTGATTCTTGGCCTGGTACTCTATTTACAGATTAGTAAGTACACAGGATCCATCCTTCTCATCTTTTTGAAATTTAAAGGTTCTGAAAGGCACATTTACAATTAAAATGTTTTTTTGCTGTGTAAGAGTATGACCAGGAGATGATGTTTTCCCCCTATAATTTAATTTCTTGAGAAAAGTAGCAGTCTGTAAGATTATATTAATACTAATTTAATTATCAAAATATAATATTAGCTGTTGGTATTTGTAAATGATTAAATTATTGTCATTACTGGCTTTGTACAATTTGTTATAAGTACTTTGGAAAAATTTTAGTGAATTATTTTCAAGCCTCTGAGGTTTCTAGTGAAGCTTTTCTAAGGACTAGATCAATGTTCAGAATTGTATGCCTATTATTTTTATCAGCTGGCACAACAATTGGACTTAAAAGCACACATTATTAAAATATAATTAGTTGAATCATGAACTCCAAAACAAGATATAGCCAAGAAAAGAAAATGCACGGGAATGAAAGTTAATGGGTGAATTTTACTATAGTGACAAAAGAGGGATAACCTTTGAGGCACTTGAGCATCGGGGGTACTGTTTCTGCCACAGTTGCACCAAATAAAGGGAAATGGGTTTATGAGAAGTGAGACAGGGATTATGTGAAGCCCAAGTGATATAGAGCTTGCTCTGTGCTTGCCTGGCATTTTAAATTATGTAGTTTTTTGAAAAATTCTAGGAAGTGAAAGTCATTAAAAAAATTTGGAAAACAACAGGAAAGTATTATAAGAAAATAAATGCCATTCTCGATCTCTTTATTATTTTTTCCTTATTGTGCTGCAAGGATCCATATTTAAGGGCTCAAATATGCTTCCCAGGAGACGGAGACATTTTGCTAAGAGTGTACAGAAGTGATCAAAAATGTGCCTTGTAGCCTCTGAGTGAGGAGGTGAGTGTCACCAGGAGCTCCAGTTTGGGCCTGTGTTTTATAGCCATGTGAGCAGAGCTTTCTGCCTATAGAAACCCCAGCAATGGGATCCTTTTGTATTTGGAATATATTCTAACCTAATGGTTAATGTTAATAATATCTCTTTCTGTTAACATTTCCAAAGCCCATTTTTGCTGCAGAGTCATGCATTTGATATTAAAAGGCTAATAAAACAAATCCAAGTGATAGAAAGATAGTAGGAAAATCCCATCTGCATATCCATTGCAAAACAGTGATTAAACTCAAATTTCCTTTTTGCCTTTGGGCTTACAGGTTTTGGTCATAGATGATTGACTGATTGCTGCAGTGAAAACACTACTTGCCTACAGCTCTGTTGAATTGATTCGTAAGAACTGCTTGGTAACACATCAAATCTTAACAAGGATTTTCTGAGACGTATAGTAAGTGGATCTAAGTCTACAGGCTCAAGAATTAAATCCCAGCTCCTTAGACTGTCAAATCCAGGGAAAAGTCAAGACACTCCCTCTCCAGTTAGCAATGGCCATCATCCTAGAAATCTATGCTGTCACAGGTTTGTCACATGATTTTTTTTCCCTCTGTGTAGAAGGTTCTTTCTCTCCTCGTCTTCCACTCTGACATCATTGGCTGTGGCTCAACGCTACAGTGCTTGCCTAGTATACAGGAGGCCCTGGGTTCCATCCCATGAAAATAAAAAGATGTGACTCAAAGGTCTCCTGTGCTGCAGAACCTTTGCCTGCACACACGGGTACACACACACACACACACACACACACACACACACACCCCCTCTGCACTGCAGCTCTCACTACCTCTAGTTTCCATTATTTGTTTACTCTGTCTCCCTTTTACCTGTGAGCTCCCACAGCCTAGCACAGCATTAAAAAATGGTTTATTGACTGATAGACTTACTAAAGATGAATAAACAAATGGATGGATGAATTTGCTCATGAGAGCACCTAGCACATAGTACATATTGGAGCAATAACACTCTTTGATGCTTGTTCCTCTTACTGAATAGTTATCAGAGGTTGCATCCAATGCTTCAGTGAATTATTTGTGTATGATGATCTTATTATTATCCATATTTTATAGACAACTCTGAAGTTAAGGACTAAATCACTTATCCAAAAGCATATGATCAATAGCTCACAGGGCATTCAAATTCATGCCATCTCATTCCAAACTGTGTACTTACCAATATCAAGTAATGCCCTTTTCTTTCTTCCTTCCTTCCTTCCTTTCTTTCTTTCTTTCTTTCTTTCGCAGCAGGCAGTCAATACTTGTTGAAATAATGAATGAATGTTCTTCCTATATGAGAGAAGCTATAATAAAAAATTATAGTAAACGTCACTAGATACATAGTAAGTGCTCAATAAATAGTACTTTATTAGATATTGAATATTGGCTTTATTTTATTTTAGTCTGCCAGAAAACAAGCAACACAAATAGTATCAATTAAAATCCAATCACATATTAGAACAGGGTTAAAACAGGTGATCACTGGGAGTATTTAAAGTAGTGGTTTTAACATTTGTTTAATGGGAAGGCGTCATACTGGCAAGGATGCTGTCTTTTCTTTCCCCTTTTTTCAACTTTATTTTGAAAGATCATTTACTTTGGTGGAAATGGGACCATGTTACATTTTGTCCTTTATTGTAAAGTGCCAGTATCAAGACCGAGTTCACTGGCATCACATTTCCATGGTATTTTTTAACATTTCAAATGTATTAGTGCCATAGGCATTTGTCTGATTGGTCCACTCTGAAATCTGACATGTATAAAGTGCAATATTATTATGACAAGTGCCAAAAGATGTCGCAAGTGCCAGATGGTTTATGTGACTCAGTGGTTCTCAGCCCCAGTTTTGAATCACCTCATTTGAGGAGTTTTAAAAATCTTTGTATTCCCAGCACTCAATCTCTGAATTTCTAATTAAGGACATCTGGTTGTGGTTGACACATATTAAGAAGCTCAGCCCTGTGGATTGGGATGGGGCAGCCCATGTTCAGAACCAAGGAGACACAGTATATAAAAGGCCTCTTCAGTGTCTGACATATAAACTTTCCTCTTCTTGAAACCTCCTAGTAATGAAATGACACACAGCGGGGAAAAAAAGAGGAGGTATTTCTTTTAGACCTTGTAGGAAGAAAGGAATCTTTGGATATTCTAATAATTTTCACAGACATCGTTCTGTGATTCATAAACTTGGCTTTTCATTAAAATCTCCTGGGAGAGTTTAAAAAATAATCTGAGGTCACTGATAACACATTTCTGTGAGGTCACTGGTGACACATTTCTGTGGTATTTTAGCACCCCTGATATGTTGATGCCATGGGCTCCTACCCCTAGGAATTCTGATATAATTGGTCTGGGCTGTGGCTTAGGTGTTAGGGGGTTTTTTTTTGTTTGTTGTTGTTGTTTTTTGGTGCGGGTGTTCTGGGGATTGAACCCAGGGGTGCTTAACAACTGAGCCACATCCACAACCTCATTTTATTTTTTATTTTGAGACAGGGTTTTGCCAAGTTTCTTGGGGCCTTGCAAAATTGCTGAGACTGACTTTGAACTTGTGATCCTCCTGCCTCAGCCTCCCGAGTTGCTGGGATTACAATGTGTGCCACCAAGCCCAGTGGTGTCAGGCTTTTTGAAAGCCCCCAGGTGGTTCGCACATGGAGAAGATTTTGAGGACCACTGTTCTGGTTGAGGAGACTACACAAGACTCTCTTTGACAACATCCCTTCAACGAAGATGTCCTCTTGGCCTGATCTTCTGCCACTCCCAAAGTCTAAATCTCAGAAGCAGGCCTCTGTTTCGAAGCCAAAGAGGAAGGGCTGTGGGCAGAATGACTAACATGTAGGAACCTCTGGTTTTCTAGAAGCTCTAGATGGGATCTCTGAAAGCATTTTGTAGAAGAAGCACTTCTTGGGTATGTACCTTTTCTCTAACTTTATTCTTGCTCAGAAAGCTCCTGATCTTAATTTAATTTCCTGAACTAAGATATAGGCTGGCCAACAAGAATAGTCCATTTAATAAAGATCTCAATAAACCTGAGTACACTGGTTATGATTAGTCTGAGCCATTGCATGAGGGCCTGTTCACTCTCAGAGCCCATAAAGCTGAGAACCAGGCCCTGCATCCTTGGTGATCCTACCAAGCTGCCACTCCATGATCCTTGTCCACAAAGAAACAGCCATCTTTCATCCATCTCTTCTACAGGATGACCTGGGAATCACTCCCAGACACTTACCCTATTAAAAAAATCAGGGCACCTTAATACCTTAAATGAATGCTGAAAATCATGGAATCAGGTGTAAGAAGGAAAATAATCTGTCAGCATGGTATCTGAGAAGCAAATCATTAGTTGGAATAATTTTAAGTCAAATGCAGGTGTCTGAAGGACCCTCTGATTGCTGGACCCACGAAGGTCACTAAGGAAGATGAAGAGCCTAGGATACCCACCTCTCCAAGGAGAAGTCTCTATGTAGCAGTTTTTTCTTCTCCCCCAACACTTCCTCTATGCTGCATCAATCTTATGGCCTGCCTAAAAATCCCAGGCTTTGTTTTATGATATAAAATATAGATGTTTTCAGAAAGGGTAACATAAACCTTTCCATTAATGTAGGCACAGTGATTTTTCAACCCTGGCTGCACATTAGAATCATTAGAAGAAGTGTTTTGTTTTTAAATAATTGATATTGAGCTCCACTATTAGAGATTCTGATTCAATTGGCCTAGGATGGGGCCCAGGCGTTCACATATTTTTAAAAAACTGAAAGCCAACTTTAATGTGCAGCCGAAGTTGGGATCCATTGGTCTAGAGTGTGAAAAATTTGATCATATCCTTTCTGGAGGGCAGATTTTGATTGGAAGGGACAGAAATCTGAGTCCTCGGCAGAAGGGAGGTGGGAAGAAATACCTGGGGTTGTTATAGGAACATGGCAGGGAGGGGGGAGTGCAGATTAGGAATGAGGGTGGGGGGCGGTTTTGAAAATAAACTTCTGTGTTTGCCTAAGGCTGGCCCTGACCCAGGACACAAGAGAGATAAGAAGCAAGGAGGAGAATGAGCTTATGCGAAAAGTGCATCTTCATGAATACATATTTAAAGCTGTCTCAATAAGCATTCTCCACATCACTGGGTTTCAGAACTTGACCACCTTTCCCAAAGCTGTTGAGGGTCCAGGAGTCATGGTTCTTCCAGGATAACCCTAAAATAAAAACCTTAGTAAAATTGAGTCTTAAAATATGCCTATGGGACAGTGGCAAGGGAGGGGTCTGCTTTAGGATCCTGCAGGATAATTTATGTAAGATCTTTCAAGAATACTCTCAAAGAAATGTTTTAATCTGATATTGTGAAATCACTGTGTAAATGTGTTTCCAATTTTATCTTGTTTCTGTTTGCTTCTTCACCATCTGCTGGCCAAACAGCTTGCCCCTTGCCCTGCTCTTTTGCTGCTTTGCTTGGCATGAAGAATCTTAATTAGTTTTCTTAGTAGTTCTGACTCCTGCTCAGAACCATTTTCCAGGTTGCTGCTGCTGTGCCTCTGCTCCATGGCCTCTGAGAGGCGCTGTGGCATCGTGCATTGAGTTTGTGTGACCTGGGTTTGATCTCAGTTCTTTGACCTTGGGGAAATCTCATTTCCTCATCTGTAAAATGGGAACCATACTAATGCTATGGAATGTGAGTACATGTAAAAGTTATTGCTCTGTCAACTATCATGTGCTGTGCAAGGGGTTCTCCTCCTTCATGGATCCAGTCCACAGCAAAGGTCTGTAAAGCTCTTTGGTGTAGCATGAAAAAGGGTTGGCCTATTTGGTTTGCTCATCACTTCAGCAGGATGTGCTGAAATTATCCACTGGCTTGTCTGAGGCCATAGCTCAAAGGTCGTCTTCACCAGCCTCTGGGAACCTCATTCATTGGATGCTGTGTCTCAGAATCTGACATTAGACAGATTTTTTTTTTTTTAATTGTTGGGTTGGGGCCTTTGTCCTTGGGGGTAGGAGGCTTTAGAGTAAGTCATTTCTGCCTCTGATAATCAGAGAAAGCCGTGCAGCTTTTGAGAATATAGGACCAGAGTTTCCTCTTGAGATCATCATCTTACTGGTACATCCACCAACATCTCTGCCCTTTAAGTACCCTTTCTTGATCCAAAACTCCCTGGGGATGTGTGAGTCTCCTAAAGCATCAATCCAAGGCAACTCTGAGCCAGAGCTGTATTGGCTCAGTGTTCTGTAATGGAATCTCATGTATAAAAACTGTTCAAGAGGAAATATAGAAGTTGTTTGTCCTTTTCTGCTCTGAGACTTCCCTAGTCTGGATCTAGATGGCCATTCTCAAAGTGTGATTCCCCAGATTATCAGCATCAAAATCTTCTAGGGATCTTGTTAAAAATGCAAATAAATAAATAGACTCACTTCTAGAACTCCCAAGATATAAATTCTGGGAGAAGGGTCCAGACATCTATATTCCTCAATTCCCCCGGGGGATTCTGATGCTCACTGATCTCCCAAGTCAGCTACCTTGCAAGCTGTGGCCACCTGTGTTCTCTCTTGGGTTCCTGAGAAGTACAGATGATCTCCAGGTGTTCTCTTAAGTAACTTCACTGTCGTCATCGCTTGGAGAATTGAGCTTTATTTGGAAGACAAGAGTAGGACAAAAAGTGAGGCATTCTCTGGAATTCTGCAGTTCAGGAATAGAATCTACTCCCAAGAGGATGGCTGGGATGCCAGAGAAGCAGTGACAAGTTGTGGGTCCTGTTTACCTGGATCCTTGGATATGACAGCTGGATTTGATGAATCATGTTTATAAAATTAGTTAATTTAATTTATCTTTGTTATAAATTGGTAAGTATAATTGTACATATTTATGAGGTACAAAGTGATGTTATGATTTATGATTGCGTTATGGAATTAAATCATACTAATTAACACATCCATCACTTCAAATACTTATTTTTGTGGCTGCAAATTCAGAATTTACCCTCATCAATTTTGAAATGTACATTATTATTAACTATATTTACAATGCTATAAAATAGGTCTCACACACACACACACACAAAAACCCCAACCTATTCTTGCTGCCAGAGACTCTGTACCCTTCAACTGTCATCTCCACATTCCCTCCAGCCCCAGCCTTTGTCACCACCATTCAACTCTGTGCTTCTAGAAGTTCATTTTAGCTTCCTAATATAAGTGAGGATATTTGGTATTTCTCTTTCTGTGCCTGACTTACTAGCAAAATTTTCTCCAATTCCATCCATATTTTCACAAGTGACAGAAATTATCTTTTTTAAGGCCGATTGTATTCAACTGGGTATGTATACCACATTTTCTTTAACCATTCATCTGTTGATGGGCTATGATTTCATAACTTGGTTATTCTGAAGTGTGCTGCAAGGAACTTGGGAATGTGCAGGTATCTTGTGAACATACTCATTTAAAACCTTTTGGGTAAATTCCCAGAAGTGAGACTGCTGGATAGTATGGTAATTTTCTTTTTAATTTTTTGAGAAACTTCCAGCTTTTCATTATGGCTATACTAATTTATATTCCCATCAATAGATTCATAATTTGGATTCCATTCAGAGGTTTAGACATGAGGGAACCATATAAAGGGCAGAGATCAGAAATGGTCCACTTAATTAAATTTTGTTTCTAATTGGAATATTATTTATGTGGAAAGCCTTTCCCTTCTTTCCTTCCTGAACTCAGGACAATGCAATTTAGTAGAAAGAGGACTGACCTATGGGCAGAGCCACATGTTTGAGTCCTGCCTTGCCATCAATTCGCTTTGTGTCCTGGGCAAGTCAACCCTCTGGATCTTTGTTTCCACAACTATAAAAAATGGTTTGACTACATATTCCCTCAGGTCTATCTCCCAGCTCTGAAATGGATTAATCCTCCACATCTCAACAGCACCCCATGATGATTTCAGTTGTTTACTTCCTTCTTGATGTCATAAACCATCTCACCCTACTTTTCCTCCCTTTCCCTTTTCCTGCAAGGAATGATGTTTAAAATGTGGGGAAGGGAATGCAAAGGGTCCCCAATGCTGCGTGCTGTCCTGAGGGCTGGCCTCATCTCAGCAGCCTTTACTGGTCCAGCAGCTGCAGGCCACAGTCTTGGAGCCACACACAGGATGGCTGCAGGAGCCCTAATGGCCAATGAAGTTGCTAGGTGCTGTAGTTTCTGGCTCTGTGCTCTGAAAGCATCCTGACTGGCTGCAGAGGCTCCTGGGCAGCTGTCCTCTCTGAGCTTTGCTTCATCAACTTCCTGGATTCAGCTGCTTTTACTTTCAGGACTCATAACTTTGGGAAGAAAAGCCTATGATTTCTCTTCCTGGGTAAATGTGCATTTTGTTATCTGACCTCAAGAAATAGCATGAAATTAACTTATTTCCCCTACCCTTGGTTAAAAGAAATGTAATTTTGTTCTGTGGCTCTTCACACGTTTGGTAATATCTGACCATAAATAGTTTTAGGACTAGAGAGGGTCAAGCAAATAAAACAGCCTTGCCCATAGGCTGGAGGGAAAAAAATTTCTGCCCAACAAATTTAAATTGCCTTTCCTTTGATCATAACGCATATTGGTGGCCTGAAGGAGGATAGTACCAGTGTGCTGACGGCTAAAATTTCCATTTCTATCACTTTTCTTTACCCAGTGGAGTGGCTATCTGAAGGACTGTTGGCCATATTTACTAAGTAGGGTTCTGTGTCACTTTTTGCTTTCAAAATGTGCTGGGGAGCTGGGTGACATGGCACTGTTTAACCAAGAGCTGGTAACGGATATTCTCTTTATTTTGCTTGTGATCACCACTCTGATATTAATATCTGAGAAGTCACATTAGGGAGGCATGAGAAAAATATTTTCCTTTTTTTAAGTCCAAAAAGATTATTTCTCAGGCTCTAATTGATATGGCTAGAGACATTCAGGAATTGTAAATTCAGAGGTGGTTTCTAAAGGTAATTCATCTCTAAGATTCTGTAATTCCAAGACTAAGATCCCTTTTTAGTGAATTGTGAATTCAAGATTCTACTGTGTGGCAATCAGCCCTTTCCAAAGCTTGAATGCTAAAATAAACATGCTTAAAGCAAGGAGACAGTGATCTGTGGCTTTTGCTTCATTTTAGCCTTTCTTCTGTCACCATTGCCCACGAAATTTGATAAGTGAGGGCTGAAAATATTGACTGAAATATGGTCACAGGGTCTCAAGCAAAGGACCAGAGCAGGCTTGATCACCTAGCTGCTGCGTACTGGGTAAACATGAACCAGCAAACTCATCCTTTGGCCAACTTCTGTTGGCACCACCTTGGTGACTTTTGCACTCTGTCTCACATATCAAAAGAGATGATTCTGGGTCTGGGGACTGTCTGGAATTTACAGGACAGTGACAATAATTCTGAAATTCACCCAGATAATTGCTTCTTTTTTCTTTGGCCCAATGGGGGAGACTGGATTGGAGGCTACTGGGATGTGGCCTCCCTTCTTCCCAACCTCCATTGTTTTTCCCTGAAGCCTCAGTGTTCCTACTACAGAATATAAGAACTTGAACCAGCCCCATCTGAGCATCAGGGCTGGGGAGGGACAGGAGCCAAATGCCAATCTCCGTGTGTCCCAACCAATCAGGGTCTTCTCTAGTGAAACTGCTGCACAAAATAGGAAGACACTCAATTTATGTCTGGTGAATTAAAAACAGGTAACACTCTCCTGGGAGAAAATGTTAAATTAAACCTTTAACTTCATCCTCTACTAATTTGTTGCTGCAGCTTTACATCATGGTAGGTGTTGGGTTTCTTTTCATGATCTGCTTTTTTTTCTTTTTTCCAGATAAGAAAGCTAAGGTGCAGAGTAGGCAAATGGCTTGTCCCAAATCACACAGTAAAACAGTAGTGGAGATGAGACCTGAATAGCTGCTTGTGATTCCCAGCCCAAATTCTTCCCCACCTGTACCTTGAAGCAAGGAACATCAGACAGCACATCAGTTCCTTAATAGAGATACACAGGTTTCATTCTGCTCCCTCACTCCTATGACAAAAGAGTAGGTCAAACAATGCTCTAGCATTAATAAATAACACCTGTTAAAAAAAGAGTAAAATGAACAAATGAGAATTGGACACAAAAGAAGATAGATTTGTATGTGCTCTAGCCTTCAAAGCTGGTTTTATTCATAGTCTTGAGCCAAGAACCTCCTTTATTAATTTCTTCAACACTGGCACAGTATGGGCTTGAAAGCTTCCCCTTTTATCTTCCTTACATTTACAGGTAAACATGTGCTTTATTTTGTTCATTATGTTTGTTTCAAAATTAATTTCTGGATGTAGAAGAAATTTTGAAGAAGCAGAAACCACTAACTTATAGACCTGTCTCATTATTAGCCAGACAAAAGCTATTTATATGAGCAATTATTGAAATTGGTTGGAAGCAATATTTTTTTTCTCTAAAGAAAAATAAATTGTTATCATTGTTTTTCCCCCAACTCCTCTTTCTTCACCCTCAAAAACATGCAGATATTCAATTCACCTTAGGAGTTGTTTTCAGTTCTTTTTCATTATTAAAATCAAACAGGCCTTGCTAGTCTTAGACAATGACAAGAGAATGACTTTATTTAACACTTTGAGTATTTGCTGGAGAGAGTTAACCGGTAAAATGTCATAGTATTTGAGATTGAGTTCTCAATGATTTCACTGCAGCATATGTATACAAAGTTAGGAAGAGTCTGTCCTGAACTCTACACATCAGGCACAGTGTTTCTGCCAGCCTTGAAATAGACCTATCAAGAAGCTTCTTTTGGGTGGTTAAAATCTGTTCCAAGCTGTGCCATATTATTTATCTACAGTGGGATTGTCAATTTTTTTTTTTAATAAAGGGTCAGAGAGTAAATACATTAGTTTTTTGGTGTGTTAGCAGGGTACCGAGAGTTCTTGGTCACAACTGCTCAGCTCAGCTGTTGTACTGCAAAAGTAGCTGTAGATGATATGTAAACAAATCTCCATGGCTGTATGCCAATAAAACTTTATTTACAAAGACAGGCAGTGGGCCACATTTTGGCTCTTGGGTCATGGATTGCTGACTCCTGATCTAAGAGCTTCTTGTTGTTTTTCTGGACTGTGAAAAAATATATATATTTGAAAAAAATAATAAAAAGGCTAATTAGCTATAGATAAGAAATGATCACTCCACAATTCCAACTCCTATGATCCAATCTTCAAAACTGTACCTTTAGAAGGGGATTCTCTGCCCTCAAATTGGGAATTAGAATGAGTGATTAAGAGAAATTTTAAGTGTTCCTTTTAAAATACAATTTATAAATGGGGAATGTTCCTCAAAGCAAAAAATACTTTACCTATGTACACATTTACATATATATCTCCATTTTATATTTTATCTATAAATCTAAAGTATCTATATCTGTGTGATAGTGTCTCAGTATCTGTGGGGGATTGGTTCCAAAACCCCATGGTTACCAAAATTCAAATTGGCATAGTATTTTCATATAACCCACGTACATCCTCCTGAATACTTCAAATTATCTCTAGATTACTTGTAATACCTAATATATTGTAAATAAATTCTGTATAAATCAGTTTGTATATGTACTAGTAGGGGAAAAATGACAAGAAAAAAAAACCCTCTACATATTCAGTACAGATACAATTTTTTTTTCCAAATGTTTTTTGTCCATAACTGGTTGAATCAAAACATGCAGAACCCACGGATAATCTGCCATGAAACCCTACAGTGACTTTTTCAAACTTTGTTTTCAGTGGCTACTTTCACCAATAATGTGACCGATTCCCCTTTTGTACTTTGATAGACTCCAACTAGAACAAACATCCCAGATCCACCACGTATCTGTTTGTGACTCGGGGTTGGTCTGCTCCAAGTGAGGGCAGGTTCACAGGAGCAGGATGTGGGCATCCTTGGCTTTCAGAATGTCCCTGCCAAAGTGGTTGTTCACTACATTGCTCCATCCACATGAAGAGATGTAATCAGAGCCCAGGTCACTAAGGCAAGGGCTGGAATTTGATAAGCTCTGTCAAACTGACAGGCTAGGTGAATGGACAGCAGAGGTTTTGTAAAGTGAAAGAGCGATGGAACACAGTATAAACACAGATGAGATGGCAGCTCAGAGGCAAATTCTGTGAACCCTGAATTTCACATCTTCTGGGCCGTCCCTTCTCAAAGGCAGCCCAGCCCCATTTCCTGGCTGGAGGCAGACTTTTACAATGACTAAATCCTGTGTGTTATGCAGTGACCCAGTTTAGGGATCTGTAGGATCCTGAGGGGTCAATTCATGTTAGATCCCAGAGCATAAGTCAACTGGCTAGAAGGAAGGCCAGTGGAACTGCCATCAAACCTGTATTAAGCACAGAATCTTTTCTGTAGTTGCATTTTCCACCTGAGTTAGGGGTTGTGGGATCCCTTGGAGGCAATCAAGGTTGAAAGTGACAAAGTGCTCTGAGATTCAGCCTTCAGGGTTCAGTGCCAGTTCTAGTACCTACGAGCTGTGTGATGGTGCTGTGTAAAATAACCAAAGTTTTCTACAATTGTCTCCTCTGTCCTACAATCTGTTCTTCTTTCTAAAATGCTACATGTGCCTACGAGCTCACTCCATGGCCCCAGCCCCCACCCTACATATTTTTCCTCTGGCTGCCACAAATTGCTGGATGGAATCATATGAATGCTAAATCACTTTTAAAAATTGACATTACTTTGCTGCAAGCCAACTACTTCATAAGCTGTGTCAGCGAAAGGTCTCCCCACCACTTAGTCTGAAGAAGTTTTTGCTGTCATATCTGTCCTGTTAATTTAAGCAGAAACTGTAATTAGATGTAAGTGGTCCTGTTCCCACAGAAATGAATGGCAGCATCTGTAGAGAGACAACCGTTCCAAACCCTTTTGGCTACCGGCGCTCTACAAGTGATCAGTATGGAGCGAGGCCCAGGTCCAGACTTCTGTCGGCCTAATTTTATATCTGTGGACGCACAACACTAAATCCAATATTCCTAATGCCTTGCTGTGATGGGTGCAGAGCCAAGTACATTCCAGACTTTTAGGCTGGTGGTTCCTCCTGGGAAGGACACACTACTAGGTTGTGTGTGTTTATGTGTGTGTGTGTATGCATGGTTTCTATTTCCTTAATCACTTAGCATCAGGAGGAAAAATAGAGGGTTAATGATTAGCTATGTGGAAAACTAGAAAACAAGAAAAAGTAGAAAGTTGTGTTTATAACCAAGCAATGGAATCATAAAGATGTTTTTAACAAAGATTTTTTTTGTTCCTTTTTTTGCGGGGGGGCAGGTAAAGGAATATACTTTTTGTATCTTGAAAGTCTGGCTAATGATAGAGCCAAATGCAGGAGCCTCCTGTGTGTGAGGAGCTGACTTGGCCAGACAGGTTTGTTTCCAGGCAGTTAAGAAATCAATGTTGAGACATTCATTCTGTATTAAAGCTTCAACAATGCCACGAAACCAGGAGTTGCTGACTGTCTACCCTTCGTCCATATCACACTGGATTCTGTGGGTACACAAGCCACAGACAACATGATTGCTCTTCTCAGGGATTTGCAATTTGCTGGGCTCTGAGATAAGCAAACTCAAAAATAATACTGAATGGAGTTGAGAACAATGAGAAGCAGAACAAAACATTTTCATCATGGGAAAAGCATGGCCAAAAAAATCCACTTCCTTAAAATCTGATGTCACAGTTCAAGATTAATAAAGCGACCACAATGAGTTTGCCCAACTTGTCACCCATCTGGGAGTTCCAGGGGTCTGAGCCATCTAAATCCATCCAGGTCCTGGCTACAGTGTGGTGCCACCTAGTGACAGCTGTCTACTCCAGCTTAAATGTACAGGGGAGGATTCTGGGACCTGCAGTGGGTGGGAATCCAGGAAAGCTGAGGTGATTCCAGGAATCTCCCAGATGGTTGGCCCACATTTCATTAGCTTGACCCAGGGCAACTGGGCTTCCCTACTTTCTGATGGAACCACCTCACAGGTTCCCCTTTCCCTTCCAAGCATCCCTCCTCCCCACCCACTGGTGTTTAGCAATGGCATTTGCAGACCATGGTAGCCAATCATTCATTTTGTCATGTCCAAGTTTGCTTTTTACCACTTTGTTTTTAAACTTTTCAGAATTTGAGAGAGTTGTCCAGTGTAGGGTGTAGCAGCAAACGTGTTTTGAAAAATGTTAGGCTTAGCCCTTGTGGAAATGTGACATTTCATTGTCTCAAAGGATAGAAAAGGAATTTTAGGAAAGACAACTTTATAATACCAGTAAAGAACATTGTCCTACCTGATTTTGTAGTTTTCCAGAAAACATGTACTTGATTTAATAAGTATTTGACTAAAATAGGATACGCTTTGGGGAACTTTGGGATCTTTTGGGGTGACAGCAAAGGACAAAAGTCTAGAATGGCACCTGATAGGTTTTCCATTTGTGTGTATGTGTGTGTGTATGGGGGGGTTTGTTTACTGGGGATTAAACCCAGGAGTGCTTAATTCCCAGCCCTTTTATTTTATTTTATTTTATTTTTGAGACAGCATCTCACTAAGTTGCTGTGGCTAGCCTCAGTCTTGTGCTCCTCCTGTCTCAGTCTCCCATGTCACTGGGATCATAGTCGTGTGCCACCATGCCTGGCTAGTACTTTCTGTTTATAAACTACTTATTGGCTCAGGAGCATTTTGGATGATTAAGAAAAAGCGCTTTCCACAGGTAGGCATTTATCTGTATTCATGCATGACTCAGGACACTGTCAACTATAACATATTTAAATGTGAAGATCAAAAACTGAGAGATGGAAGACAGAGAGACAGCCCAATGTTCTCCTAAGAACTTACCTTTGATTTTCTAATTTTTAAAATGGGCTGGCCCTTTCACATAAACATAACAGCTTTGCCTGGAATTTTGATTTTAGTTAAGTCTCAATCAGGCAGACTACAGATACTCCAGGGATCAAGACAGAAAATCTAAGTTTCCATCTCATTTTTAGTAAATGCTTACCTTCTGGTTGATTCACCTGTTATTACCTCTTCTCTTGGTGATTTTCCTATTCCTCCCTATGGCTAATGCTTTGCTTTTTCATGTAGTGCAATTTAATCTTTAAAGTACCATGCAGGCAAGAATTAATCTCTGGTGGAATTTTTCCGTTTTGTCGATGGAAGAGATAGTAGAGGAGATGTAGGTAGATTGTCTGGGACTCTAAAGTGGGACGTTTTCAAACCTGGAATTTAGTGAGCAGTCCCAGCCTCAGAATCCTGAAACAGCATTGATATTTCTGCTTTTTTCTTTATTATAGGTCCTCGTAACCAAGTTTGTGTCTGTGTTTACATGGTAATGGTGAAGGGAACAAAAAAATAACCAATGAATAGAGTTAAATGATGTGTTTCAATTAATCCGATTTTAAAACCCAACAACACCCAAGTTAAAAAAAAAATAGCTGACAGTATCAAATATGATAGAAAGGGCTCGGGAAATTATTTAACCACTTTCGGGGTGCAGTGGTCCTTACAAACAGAAACAAAGAAAAAAAATGCATACCGAGCTACTGTGCATTACCATATGCCTGAAACTGAGATAGTACCTTCATAATGGGCATAATGGGATTTCTCAAAAACCCAGTAACTTAGAAAAAGGAGATTAGGAGATATGTCATGACTGGCCATAGTTCATCTAACAAGCAGGAGACTGTACTCCTTGGATTTAGATCTGGTGCTCTTTGTGTCACATCTTGGCCTTCTAGGAGAATATGACTAGCTGATCTTGCTGGCCCTGTTTGGCTCTAAAGTCATATGATCCTAAGACATCTGAGAGGGGACGATTCAGTGAGCCTGAGGGGAAGACAAGGAATGATTAAAGAGTGGACACCAATCAGACTGGTTCACTGAGTCAAGACAGTGGTTCTCCATCTTGATTCCACAACGGCATCACCTCAGGAAATTTAAAAATCTTTTGATGCTTCAGTTAATCCCTAGACATATTTAAACATGGGAGAGGAGCCCAGATTGGTCTTTATACATCTCCCCTGGTGATATCAATGCAGCCGTGGTAGAGGACAACAGCTTTGGACTTAGAATTCATGCCAATGATCTTCTCATTCAGAGGTGGTTTGTAACAGCTTTCTCCCCTTCTCCAGCTCCTCACTGCCCTTTGGTCTTTCGAGCACATGGGAAGGACAGCTCCCTTACTCTTTCTCCTTCCCATTTACGACACTGCCTGATTGCTATAGGGGTGGGGGAGAAAGAAAATTAATAACAACAGGCATGAACAACAAACATTGGCAACAGGTTTATTCCTGACAAAGACTTAGCGGTGCATAATCATGACATGCCAAAACATTAGCAAGAAGACTACTCACGCGTGACTTGCTCGGGTGGCTTTGCCAGCAGATATCAACTGGCTCTTGGGAGCAGCTTCCACCAAAAGCTGCTCCCCAAACAGGCAATGTTGTGGGTTTCCTTTGGGGGGCAGGGGGAGAGAAATAAAAGTGATGTGCAGTGTCAAAGCATTCCCATGTCCAAAATGACCCCACACCATATGGGATTCTATGAGCTAGAAAAGAGTTGATTAAAATTTCAACCCTCTCCACTGACCAAAAAGGAGTTTATCCCTAAATCTGGCATACTTAAACCAGGGCTACTTCTAGGGAGGGATTACATCCTCATGAAAACTGATGAGTTCTTGTTCAGAGTCAGGACCCTTGTTTTGGAATCAGATCTCAAGCTCTCTGATGTATAGAAAGACATACTTCTTAAAATAATAAACATGGCATGACAAATATGTAGACCATGTTATTTTAAAATATGAAATGCATCTCCTGTAATCCCAGCAGCTCAGGAGGCTGATGCAGGAGGATCGCAGTTCAAAGCCAGCCTCAGTAACTTAGCAAGGCCCTGAACAACTTACTAAGACCCTGTTTCAAAATAATTTTTAAAAAAGGGCTAGGGATGTGTGTGTGTATACACACACACACACACACACACACATTTCAATACATCTCAATAGTAAAATCAGAAAAATGTAATTGGATGGTATTTGATAAATTATTTCCAGAGTTTTCTTAAATTAAATGTATGAAGAGTAGTTTTAAATTTGAACCAATCTTTTTCTAAATGTTCCTTACTGAGTGAGAAAGGGGTAGTGAATGTGAAAACCTAGATGTCTCCCAATTTAGAAGCCATTCCCCAATTCTGAGATGATAAGAAAAGATCGCTTTCACTTTTTTCACCATTTTGGGGGGCGGGGGTAGGGTGTATTGAACTCAGGGCCACTCAGGCACTGAGCCACATCCCCAGCCCTGTTTTGTATTTTTTTAGAGACAGAGTTTCACTGAGTTACTTTTGCTGAGGCTGACTTTGAACTTGCCATCATCCTGCCTCAGCTTCCCAAACCACTGGGGTTACAGGTGTATGCCACTGTGCCTAGTACTTTTCCCACCACTTTGAATTTTAGTTATTTGTGAACACACCAGAAATAAATGATTTCAATTTTTAACTCTTTAATTATGAAATATCCCTATACATTGTAAAAATGCAAAATATTAAAAAAATTCAGCACATTGATTAGTCACAAAGAACGCATGTAGATCCACCACTGGGCCATGAAATAGAATGCTGCAAGCTCTCTTAGAGAACATTCAGATAGGGAAGGAGGATCTTTTTAAAATTCTGTCTTTCCTTTTGGAAAAGTAAGAAATGAACATTTAAAGTGAGCTCTGAAAGATCCCTAACAGGAAAAAGAAGTGAGCTTGTCAGTAGGGCTGACAACACATCTCTAGGCCAAAGCAGATGTTCACTGTTGCTAGACCCACTTCTATGCCCTTGTCCCTGACCTTCCCTCTGTTTGGAGAGCCTTCCCCTGTGGAATGTCAGATGTATCTTGATAATACTTACCCACCAAAGGCCTACCTCATTATTCAATTTAAATACAAACTGAGGCCCAAGAGGCCCAGTCTCTTTGTCAAATTCCATTTTCAGAAGTCCAGCCATCACAAGAAATGAAGGGAAGTTCAATTTTTTCCTGTGTCATTTAAAGGACATTTCAGGGGGATGTTTCACATGTGACAAAAATCCTCTTTTCCTCTCACCTCTTTCCTACATTGCATCTGTTTCTAGGTTACCAACCCTTCTCCAAAATAATCTTCTTCGTATTTAGCACTGTTTTTTTCTCTCTCTCTGTCCTTTCCTCCCCTTTAGCGCTGTTCTTTATTGTATAGACCAATTAAATAGCTCAGCCTTCTTTTTTAAAAATTTCTTTTTAGTCTTACTCATCACCTAAATTTTTAACAGCAAAGGAAGGTAACGGAAGCAAGATTCCCTTTAGCAAGGTTCTTGTCCATTTTCCTCTTTCTCTCGGGTCCATTTCTGGTCTTCTTGTTTCTTGAATTCTATTTCACAGAGATCCCAGACAGGTTAGGAAAAGGCCAAAATATGCTTAGAGAATGAGAAAGTGGGGAGTAATGAACAATGTGCTTTTAGCTATGGGAGAGAGTGTGACTGGAGGTGGAGACTGGGAATATTTACATTAATAAGCCTCACCCAGATGTGATTATTTAATTTAAACTGAATTTTTAAAACAACATATTGAATGTGGTAAGGGGTAGGAATGCTATACCTTAGCCTCATATCATGAGAAGAACCATCTCTCTATTCATGGGTTAAAAACATTGGGAGAAGGTCCTATGAGAGTCAGAGTTACAGAAAGCATTGCTTCAACCCCAGAAGATTCCTAAAGACTGAGATGCAGGCAGTAGCTGGGGGTGGGGTGGGGAGGAATTGGGAAGGAAGGAAAAGGCTAAATTATATGTTGGGGTGGGGGTGGTCTTCCTCATAGTTCTTTGCTAAGATCTTCTCCATTTTTTTTTCACTCAAATCTGCAGTTACCATATATACTATAATTTGGATCTAAGGTATACCCCCAAATCCCATGTGTCCCCTGAAGTAGCATGTGCTAAAGGCTTAGTCCCCAGCCCATGACGCTATTAGGAGGTGCTGGAAACTTTAGGAGGGGAGGCCTAATGGAAGAAAGTTGGTCTTTGAGGGCGTGGCCTTGAAGGGGAAATGGGAACTTGTGCTTCTTGGCTGCCATGAGATGAACAGGCCTCCTCTGCCACGCACTCCCATAATGATGTACTACTGTGCTGCCCCAAAGCAAAAGGGCTCAGTGATGATGGGCTGGAATCTCTGATTCCAAATGGGCCAAAATAAACTTTTATTTCTCATAAATTGAGCATCTCAGGTATTTTGTCATAGTGACAGAAAGCAGGCTAACCCAATATCCAGACTGGGTTCATGTAGGGCAGAGCCGAAAGAGACTGAGACCAGGAAGACCAGTAGAACTGAGGCCATTGGAAAGTCAGTGAACTGCCATGATAGCCATTGGCTATGACACCCGGTGACTATGATGAGGGAGGAAAAATGACTAGTTCAGTCATAGATATGAGGCCAAATAGAGTAGTTGGTCCCTTTGTCTTAAGTATTGAATAACCTAAGAGAAAAATGTAGCATAGACACAAAACATAAGGAAATGAAGATGAAGTCAACTCAGGTTCACATAGCATAGGACAATGTCTAGGTATGTAGGTAAGCCAAGAAAAAAGGGAGTGGTTTTCAGAGAACAGATCCAGAAATTCTCCTTAATAATATTTGCTTCTAACAACCCATGGTGTGAATTTGTTATTCTGAAATAATGACTATATTTCTGAAATCTCGGTTCAAGAATCCCTCTGGGATTGTCCATGGTAGTAATACCTAAACCTGATTCCACCCAACAGAGCAGCTGTTCACTCCACCGCTGCTCTTCAGGGACTGTCCACACGTGGTGCCCCACTAGGAGGGCCCAGAGGCAATGCTCAGAGATGCCAAGTTCATCCTCCCATCATTCCTGACTCATGGTATGAATTCTGAATTCCTTTAGGTTTATGATTGATTACAGTCACTTATACTCATCAGCGTAATGGACAAGCTGCCCTCTCCAGCTTCCCTCCGCTAATCAGGAGGATCACCTGATTTATAATCATGTTTACCTTTAACATCTCCATTCCCTTTGCTCCCCATGTCCTAAGTAGATTTTCTATTAATGCATATTGAATCCAAGATTGCCGGTATCATTTGAGAGGCCCAAGTCAGACTAAAATAGTGACCCATAGATGTTATAATCTAAAGGTTTAAAGTTATAAAAATCCAGGGCTGGGCATGTAGTCTGTAGCGCAGTGGTCAAATATTTACTTTGCACGGGCAAAGTCCTGGGTCCAATCCCCAGTCCTGAAAACACACACACACACACACACACACACACACACACACGAACACACCATCCTAGTCAATAAATTAGAGGTATATATGATAGGACTTTTTGCAATGTAGCATTTAGTGGCAACAAATTGAATAAAATCACAACAAAATAATTTGGAAGATAGAAATTCACATCTAAGTGTACACAGGATAACGACTCATAATTTTGTTGTCCTGACTAAGGAGGAGGTCTACTTTGTAGACCCAACTAATTTTAATATTTCCCTCAGCTCTGAAGGAGACTGCTAACACAGATTTATTCTAGAGCTAGCTTAGAATAAGGTAGGCAGTGAGACGCAGGTGAAAGAAGAGAGGGGCCCAGTTGGTAATGACTGAAGGAGCTTGAAGCATAGCCTACCTATCAGGCGAGTTGATAGGTTTGGTCAAGAATTCACATACAAGGAAGTCAGGTACAAAATATCACAATTTCTTTAGCCACAGGCGGGGGTTTGTGTCAATTTCTTTTTTTTCCTGCTTTCATCCATATGCAAGCAAGTGATAACATGTACTAAGTTAAATAATGCATGGTACTTCAACTATTCTTACTTTCTATCCTTTGGTTATTGTAATTACATGTAATTTTGTGACGGATTTTCTATTTTTTAAGAAATCGCACTTTTGTACTTGATCCAGCTAACAGGATTTTCTTACATTACTTCATAAAGAGACCATCTTTTAAACTTCTAATGTTATTTCTTATTCATTAGTACATTTGCCTGTGGGGTATGTTCATAAATGGGTTAAAGTTACAAAGTTATGCTTATAAAAGCTCATGGTAATTTGGAGTATCAGGAGGATTTATTAATTTTGAAATCTTAAAAGAGCAAAAGCTAAAATGAGATTGGATTAAGTATATTCTTGCATGCAGTTATTCTAAACACCCTTAAGGACCAAAGACTAACTTACAGAGGACATTATGCAAATGTGAATATATCTCTAAGTGCCTCGTAGGCTTGCTGATGTAATATTTTACATGGTTAGTTAAGTACATCAAGTAAAAGGTTTGACCTTGATAGAGTATAAAGGTGCTTATTTCAAAACAACTCTGTTATTTTCCAGGCCACTGCAGAACAATCAACATAAGATGAATGAAATCAAGAATCCCATCATCAGAGTTTTAGTCAGCCAGGCATCTGCTCCACAGGAAACCACATATATTCTTTAGAACACATCCATATCTCCTGCATTCATGTTTGGAATCTAAATATCACATGTGCTTGAATGCTCTTTAGAGACCACACAGTTGAAGAAATAGTTGCCAAGGTGTGACAGATTCCAAAAATCACTTGGGGAAGGGTCTTAATAACATCAGTTCCCAGGTGTCATCAAGACTCACTTTGGATATTTTTAAGGGTGAGCCATGAAATTTTTTTAGTCTTCCCCCATGTGAATCTTAAGATCTGTTTTAGGAACTGCCAATGTACTGTCCTTTTTATGTTGGTGTCCTTCCTTTTGGCCACATTATCATCTCAACAGGATGAGGAGTAGACATGCTTTCCTGGGCTTCACAGCAAAACAAAGTGGTAATGGGGATATTATGACTTTGATTTGGATCACTCAGAATGAAGGGGCGATTCTGGTGCTCTTTGGCTAGCCCGCTGTTAATCGGCAGCATCTGTGGTACTAATTTTTTGGGTTGGCTCAAAGTAGGGAAAAATTAGGGAGAAGGAGACAAGAGAATGTAATGAAGAAACCTAAATATTCATTCTCTTATGTCTGCCGCCAATGGGATTTTCCCCAAAAGAACTTCAACAAATCTTTTAATGAATGGTTCATTAGTCACCAACTGATCACTAATGCATGCAATAATTTATTTTTAAAAAACTCACTCAACAAATATTTAGAGAGCCTTTACTGGGAACAAAGCTCTGTGCTCACCAAGGGGTCAGTGGATCTAGGAACTTGCTCTTCCTTATTCATTAGCAAGGAGGGTAGAAAGTGGATCATGAATCTGACAGGCAAACTTGTTTGAGAAGAAATTGTTCCAAATGTGTGGGGGCTGGGAGGGATGCAAACTCCTTATTCTGAGCCAGTTGCATTCTTCCCCCATCTTAATAAAAAATGTTGGTGTTTCTTTCTGATCATTTTAAGTATCACTAATGCCCCAGCAAACTGAAGTGGGAACAATTGGCAGGTGAAGAAGACCGATGATGGTAGAAGCAAAATGTAATTTCTTCCACTATAATTCTCCACAAGCTGTGTAAACTCTCTGCAGTTAAATAAACACTTTTAAAGACAAAGATTTTACATTTTCATCCAAACACTGCTGGTAACAACTGCTCACTTACATTCTTTTGGAGCCTTCCCAAATAGCCAGGAGATTTGCATTTTCTCTAATAATCTCAGCAGTATGCTTCCTTCCAAAAAGGAGAGAAAATGAGAACCTTGCATTTCCCTGAATGCTGAGTAAAATCACACGACTATATTCCAGGTAGCCCGGTGGATAAATATGCAATTACTATTATTATTTATTGATGTATACAGTAAACTTTCCCAAACGCTCGAACTTTACACGCTTCCAAGAAAATGACATCATTGCCTGCATACCAATAGAAGAGACCTTAAGCTGGTAGATCATTGAGCATCTCTTTAAATCAGAGTCACTAGGGAAAATCCTAAACTTAGAGCCACTGAAAATTAAAAAGGAACGCACATTCATGGAATGTAGACTTTTATTTATTTCTGAGGAAGGCGATGGGTTTCTAATTTCACACTTGTGTGAGAGAAAAGAGAGTAGTGTAGCTGGGCGCAGTAGGGCACACTTGTAATGCCAGTGACTCAGGAGGCTGAGGCTGGAAGATTGTGAGTGCAAAGCCAGCCACAGTAATTTAGGGAGGCCCTAAGCAATTCAGCAAGAACCTGTCTCTAAATAAAATATTTAAAAGGGGGCTGGGGATGTGGCTCAAGCCGTAGCGCACACGCCTGGCATGTGTGCGGCTCGGGTTCAATCCTCAGCACCACATACAAACAAAGATGTTGTTGTGTCTGCAGATAACTAAAAAATAAATATTAAAAAAAAATATTTAAAAGGGCTGCCTCAGTGGCTAAGTGCCCCTGGGTTCAATCTTCAATCCCTGGTACCAAAAATAATAAATAATAATAATATAGATATTATTTTTCCTTAGAAAACATCAATCATATTCCTAAAATAAAGACCTAAAGTGAGCAAAATGTGAAGGAGAGGAATGGATTATGGGTAGCTGTGTATAATTACATCATCCCATCATGTCAGGGAGCAACAGTGTGGTTCAGTATGGGTTTCAGATCTGTTTCATTACTGACTGTGTGGTCTTTGAACAAGTCACTAAACGTCTCTGTACCTCACTTTCCCTATATTTTGGGGGGGTGGGGTGCCAGGGATTGAACTCAGGGGCACTTGACCACTGAGCCACATCCCTAGCTCTATTTTTTGTATTTTATTTGGAGACAGGATCTCACTGAGTTAATTAGTGCCTCACTTTTGCTGAGGCTGGCTTTGAACTTGTGATACTTTTTCCTCAGCTTCCTGAGTAGCTGGGATTACAGGTGTGCGCCACCTCGCCTAGTTTATTTAACCCATTTTTAGGTGGGGAAATTAGCACATACCTCACAGAGCTTTTGTGAGGAGAAATAAATTAATGTGTGTATAATATTTCAAACAATGCAGAGTATATGGTTAATGAACAGTAAATTTTAGCTGTCACTTGGCACCATTTAACCTTGCTTTAGTTCAAATAATCAAGAATTCACTAAAAAGTAAGAATTCTAATGGCCTGTAGAATTACATTTTTCCAACCTTACTGTACTTTATTCTGCCCTGCCCCTTGAACTCGGCATTTTCTCTTCCCATAGGCATTCTCCACACAGCCACCCAAAGCCCCAGGGTCAGAAGATCCATAGCCCTGAACTTGCTGGATGTTGGTCTTCACATTTAAAAGAATTAATGGTGCATTATAGTTATACATAAGAATGGGATTCATTATGGCCTATTTGTACATGCACATAATAGACCTAAAGTGAGCAAATTTGATCAATCTCATTCCCCCGTACCTTCTTCTTCCCTCTTTCTTGATCCCCTTTCTCTACTCTATTAATAGTTTCCCTTCTGTTTTCATGTGATCACCTGTATTTTCATACCAAGGATTTAACCCAGGGACATTTAATTACTGAGCATATCCCCAGTCCATTTTTAAAATTTAATTTATTTTTTATTTAGGGACAGTTTCTTATTAACTTGCTTAGGGCCTCCCTAAGTTGCTGAGATTGGCTTTGAATTTATGGTCCATCTGCTTCAGCCTCTGGAGCTGCTGGGATTATTGGCAATGTGTCATTGTTCCCAGCTATGAGATCACCTTTCTAAATTCCTCTTTCCTCTTTCCCCCTCCCTCCCACCCCTCTCTCTCTCTCTCTCTTGTTAGTCAACCCTTAACTTTCTGGGTCTGGCTTATTTCATTTAGCACAATGTTCTCTAGCACTATTCATTTACTGGCAAATGACATCATTTCATTCTTCTTAATGCCTGGGTAAAACTTCATTGGATACCACATTTTCTTTAATTCATCTGTTGAATGGCACCTGGGCTGGTTCTATAACTTGGCTATTGTGAAATGAGGTGCTATAAACATCTGTATTCACGTATCACTATAGTATGCTGATTTTAGTTCTTTTGGATAAATACCAAGAAAGCAATAGCTGCGTCAATGGTAGTTCCATTCCTAGTGATTTCCCAACTCACTAACAATGTGTAAGTGTATATTCCTCCACATCCTCATCAGCAGTTACTATTATTTGTATTCTAGATAACAGTCATTTTCATTAAAGAGAGATGAAATCTCAGTGTAGTTTTGATTTGTACTTACCTGATTGCTAAGCTCATTGAACATTTTTTCATATATTTGTTGGCCATCTGTATTTCCTCTTTTGAGAAATGTCTGTTTAGTTCACTTGCCCATTTATTGATTGGGCTATTTGGTTTTTGGTATTACACTTTTTGGTTCTTTATATATTCTCAATATTAATCCATTGTCAAAAAGAATTGCTAGCAAAGAATTTTTTTCTCATCTGTAGGCTCTCTCTTCGCATTCATAATTGTTTCCTTTGCTGTGCAGATTTTAAATCTGATACCCTCCCACTTACTGATTCTTGGTTTTATTTCTTGTACACATAGGAATCTTTTTAGGAAGTTGGTGAAGCTCTGCCAACATGTTGGAGTATTTTCTTCTTATAGTTTCAGTGTTTCTGGTCTAATTCCTAGGTCTTTGATCCACTTTGAGTTGACTTTTGTGCAGGGTGAGAGGCGGGGATCTGGTTTTGTTTGTCTCCAACACCATCTTCCTCAAGTTTTAGGTCATGGGTTCTTTTCTTCCCTCAGTAACTCACCTTCCTGGGGTGCTGGGCAAACTGCCAGCCTGTGGGGGTTTGTTTCTGCACTGCTATCCTTCCTGCCAGCCCTTTCTTACTTAGATAATTCCTTTCCCCCTCACCTTTGGGTCTGCCAGCACCTGATATTGGGATACAGGAGCATCACAATGCAAAATGACTGAGTGACCCGACTGGATATGATTAAGAAATTAAAACAAAGCCACAAAGGGTGAAATCTTGAAAGTAACATTAAAGCTCAAGAGTCATGAGGAGGAAGTAGAAGGGTAGGTGCCTCCCAAATCACTTGTAATTAGTATCAGATGGTGCTTCTGTGTGTACTGTACGTGTCCACAGCATCAGAATTCAAAGTAAATCTTGAAGCTATCCTATAAAGATCCCATTAAAAGGAGCTCCTTGCTTAGTTGCCAGCACACTCCAAGTTAAACACTTTATTCTTTGGCTTACATTTTTATTTTTCCTGCAAGTTTTACATCCAGTGGACACCGAATAGGGATGAAATCTTTGATTCTATTCCCTTGGATCCAGCCTGGACTTATTGGAGCATCCAATGGCTCACTGTATTGTGAGGGAAATTAAGAGTTTAAAAGTCAGATTAGGAAAATTAGAGGAGCAGGAACCACACAATGGAGGGTAATTTGTTCAAGAACACAAGGACAGTCCATGTCAGACTCTAGACAGTGGGTCCCACAAGACCTCCACCACGGCAGGCGTAACTATCAGAAAACAGTCGGCACCCTTGTTCTTAAAGGTGATTTTCTAAAAAGCAAGTAACTCAAGTAACTAGATATTCAGATTAGCTGGGAAAGGGCTGCTGTTGGATGTCCAGCAGATGTGACTCTTCTAGACATGAAAAAAAGGTTATTGTGTGTGTGTGTGTGTGATTAATGTTGGAAAGTCACAAGTCTTGTGTAAACTGAATTGGCAATTTTTTATTTTTCTGAAAATATAAAAAGGAACTACACAATGGTGATTTGCAAAGAGCTCAGTCAAGCAAAGGAGAGATCAATGCAAACAAATGACAGCCCCAAGTACAGAGGGGTAAGCCACTTCAGTGGCCCTAACTATTGTCTTTCTTAACCCAGAATGACTCATTCTGTTGATTGCTTCTCCTCCTTTTTTTTTTTTTTTTGGTACCAGGGATTGAACTCAGGGGCACTTGATCACTGAGCCACATCCCCAATCCTATTTTGGATTTTATTTAGAGACAGGGTCTCATTAGTTGTTTAGCACCTCACTTTTGCTAATGCTGGCTTTTAACTTGCAATCCTCCTGCTTCAGCCTCCTGAGCCGCTGGGATTGCAGGCGTGCTCCACCGCACCCAGCTGTTGATTGCTTCTTCTTGCTTCATACCTACTCCCCGCAGTCTAAGAATGAATGTGTGAGTGGGGCCAGTTACATCCTTCCCCCACCCTATCCCCTGAGCCTACTGATGAATGGGGGTGATTGGGGTAAACCCTAATGAGGGGAGCACAGAGAAGGTTTTTGTCCCTAGGGCATGTGTGGGAATGCCACTTCCTGGACCCATTGCAGATTCTGTCCCTTGGAATAGAAGGTGTTCTGGCCTGTGACAATCTGCAAAGGGAGCAATCCTCCCAGTTGTGCATAGGCTGGTCTGACCCAGAATGCCCTTCATTCACACAGTAATTGTTTCTTGAGTTTCTACCTTGAGGCACAGTATGCCTTGTTACTATAGTAGTAAAAAATATAGACATTGCTCTTGTCTTCATGGAGCTTATAGTTAATTGTAGAGAATTTTAATCAAAGACTTTTGCAAATATCTTTCTCAACTTTGTTGTCATTTCCACTTTCACTCCCCTTGCCTACTTATTCACCTTTGGAACCAATCTGATCTTTTAAAAATGTATCAAATCATACCTTTCCCTTGCTTAAATCCTTCAATGATTTTTTGTTTTTCTGAAAATAAAATTTTAGCATTTACTATGGCCCTCGAGGCCTTCCAGGCTCCAGGTCCAGTTGAACTCACTCCTGCTCTGTGCCCACTCCAGCCCCTTCCCAGACCTGGCACTTGCTCTTCCCTTATCTTTGTATGTACATGACCAGCTCCTTGTTTTCCTTCTGGTCTCAGCTCAAATGTCACCTCCTCAGAGAAGCATTCCCTGACCAGCCACATAAAGGAGCTTCCTACCCTCTTTCATACTGGAGTATTTCCCCCTGCACAGTACTGATCACCAGCTGCAAGTTTTTTCTTTATTAATGTTTGCTTCCTCCCTAAAGCATGAATGCAGGGATGATGTTGGTCTTATCCAGGGTGTTATATCTGGTCTGAGCAATTGGTGAGCTCTCAGAACTGTGGGGTGAACACTTTAAGGCCCACCTCCTCCTCCGTGAGGCCAATTCTGCTTTAGGCAAAATTGATTTCCTCCTCCACGATGCCATGTCTATAACTCACCTCACATAACACATCAGTTACAGCACTTGCTATGCTAGACTGCAATTGCTTCTCTCCATGCCTGGCCTTTGCTAGCACACAGCACTGTGAGACCTGGAACTGCAACTTATCTCTGTCTACCCAAAGCCGAGCAGTGGTACCCAAGACATAGCAGGGGCTCTGATGTATATTGACAGAATGAAAGCAACCCCAACTAATCAACAACCCATATCCACATGCTTGTGTATTCACCAGGGAGGGGAGGGGCTGAGAACCACAGAAAGGACCTCAATTCCTTCAACTCTATTTGCCATACTGATGGGGGATGATTGGGGTGAAGGAAAAGCTTTAGGTGCAGAAGATGAGAATCAAGCAAACTTTCAAAGATAAAGCAAACTTATTTTTGAGCATTTCAGATTCAATTAATAGCCTCTGGTGTAGGTTAAAAAAGAGAAAACTACTGGGGGAGAAGCCAAAGACAGGTACTTGAAGCATTCCTTTAATGCTTTCCCTGTCCCTTGATGCATTGTCTTCTTGGGGAAGTATCAATATTGTGTGTGTACAGGGGGAAAAGCATCATCTTCAAATTGTAATGAATCTAAAATGAAAACAAGCCCACAGTTGGCCAACACTGCTTTAAAATTGCACATCAAGAACACTCCCGGTGACAAACACTTTCAAGGCAAACAAACCAAACAGAAATTAAAAAATCTCGGTGGGGTATAAATATGTAATTACACTCACACAGGGAGCATTTTATCAGGTAAACCATCCCACTTTGTTAATTGAAATGCTCCAGCACTGGGCTTTTTTGACAAAGCGTCTGAATATGTATGTGTACGGTGTAGACACGCTGTCTCGCCGTGGCCCTTCCTAGCTGGGGTTAACTGCCTCAAAGCCATTTTTCCATGCAGCTGGGAGGTCGGTTTTCTAAGCCTTTCTTTTGTTTGTTTGCTTCTGTTTCCATCAATCTGAATTCACCAGGATGCAAACAGTTTTGGAATTCTAAATATGTGTCTAAAACACAGCATTTTTAAAAATAATTAGAGCTAATACTTGACTTTCATATGTCTCATTTGAAATATATAGATAAGCGATTCTCTTTGGTACTTTATAAATATTAAGACAACTGAAAAGAGAGATGGTCCAAGAAAGCACATTGGTTTGGCTTGGTGGGAGAATGTCCCAAGTTCAGGCTCTGCTACCACCATGATGTATGACCTGAGGCCATCCATAAATGGCTGCCTATTTTCTCATCTGAACTAATGTTGATGTGTGATTGCTAAAAACAAATCTTTTCTACTGCAACATTTCCTGTGATTCATTATCTAACAGTACTGAATTTTCTAGAGGGTTTTTGAGCATTTGTATTATTCATTCAAGGAAATCTTTACTAAGTGTTGGGAAAATTGCTCAGGTAAGGTTCTAGCTTCCTCCTCTGGTCTGGTCTGTCTGGGGTTCTGGACTTTCTTTAGACCCTGGTGCAGCCAGTGCTGTGTCAGTGGCTACAGAGTCACTATTGCAAATTTCCTGGGTGACCTCAATGCCTCAACATGTGCAGAGGTCATCTCCAATGGAAGAGACACGTGGTGGTCTGGGATTGTTGGAGTAGAAATCCAAGTCCCAACCTGTGGATCTCATAGTATAGGCAGGACCCACTCTGTGGATTTTCCAGTTCCTCAGACCTACAATCTAAGTTTCTTAGGGCTACTGGTAAATGACCACAAACTGGGAGACATAAAACAACAGAAATTTTTCTCATAGTTGCAGAGGCCAAAAATCTAAAATCAAGGTGACAATAGTGCATTGTTTTCTCTAAAGGCTCCAGGAGAGATTCCCTTCCTTGTCTCTCCCAGGTTCTGGTGGCTCCAGGCATTCCTTTGCTCACAGTTAGATCACTCCAACCTCTGTCCCGTGGTCACACTGCCGCCTCCTTTTCTGTCTCTTTGTTTTTTTTTTTTTCCTTTTCTTTCTCTTATAAGAACACTTATCACTGGATTTAGGGCCCATCCTGGTAATCAAGGACGATCTCATCTTGAGATTTTTACCTTAATTGCATCTGCAAAGATCCATTTTGCAAAAAAAGGAGATTTGCAGGTTCTAGGGATTTGGACATGGATAGGTGTAGGGCCACCTTTCCATTCACCATGTCTAATCTCTGTCCCACGAGTTCTATATTTAGTTAATAAAATCATGTAAATGATTTGTTGTATAATTCACTTCCAAATCACCTTAGCTTGTAATTTACTCATGAGGAGCTTTTGGAAAGAGGTGGGAATCAGACCTGAATGCATTTAAGGTTTAGTGAAGGTGAGAGGACATGATAGGTGCTAAGTTTGGTATTGGACCCTCATGATCTCTGCTAGGCCCATACGTGCCTCAGAGATGAGTAAGAGATGGCTCTGTCCTTCAGCAACGCACAGTACAATAGAATAAAAAGGCACAAGAACCAGAGATATGTTAAGAAAAAAAAAATAAAAGCAAGATATATTTTTATTGGGGTAAGCTAGCAATTAGATTTCTCCCCAGATTCCAAATATTTCTTCTGAAACACATTTAGAGATGTGCTACTTTTTCCAGGGAGTGGGAATGAAAAGACAACTAGAACGTGGCTTCACTTCTCAAGATGATGTGATCAGATCCCATCATAAGCCGAGTTCCCTGGGGAGCAGACTCTGAAATGGAGGTAAGCATGTAGGATGTTTATTCAGTGTGCTCCTGGGAACAGCTGTGGAAGGGAAGGGTCAGATTGGGCGGAGGGAGATGTTGGGTGGTGGTACACTTTTAATGTAAGTCTCATTTGATCTACAAGGAGCTTTGGAGCATGGATGGTCTTTCAGTGTTGTCCTTAATTAGGACAGAGCCTTTGGCCTGCACATCAGTCAGTCACTGGATATGATGCTGCCCTATGTGAAGAACTTCACTGCAGCCAGGATAATTCCCAGAGCAGCTAACAGCAAAGAGCAGCATGCCAACAACACTCTAAGCTGCTGGGGCCAGAGATTCTTTGGTCCTGAAGCAGGATGCGGGCCAGCACATCACAGCATCTAGTTTAGATCATTGCTTAGACATAACCAAACTCTCTATCGCTGTTCTACAAGTTGGACAATTTTTGAAGATGACCCCTGTGTTAAAGGTTGACACCATTTAGATAGGTTCTTCTGTCTGTTTACATTCCGAATTCATTAAATGAGAAAAGAGCAGAACCTTGTTCATTAGAACTAGCTGTGATTAGCTGAAGAGTATCAAGGAGAAAAAGAGCTTGGTTCTTAAAACTTCTCATTGTACACGTCTGAAGCACAGCTTGTTGTGATGGGTGAGGAGATATGTCGGTGCCTCCAAGCGCCTCCACAGGTATCATTTTCTTTGTTTTATTTTCTTTTTCTAGATAAATAGGCATATAATTGGCAAGTTTCCTCAACCTGGAAAGAAGACAGGGAATTCCAGTCAGTAGTTCTGTCTCTGTGTCAGAGGTTAGAAGGAACATGGAATTTGAGGTCAGTGGGACACTCAATAAATGTCCACCCCTTTCACCTACTACCTCTTACCATTATTTTGTGGTAACAACTTTTCCTGCTTCTCCCAGTCTTCCAGTATAAACCCCCTGATCTTGAAGTTTCAGTTTTATATTTTTTAATATACCTGTCTTCGGAGTCTGCACTCTCCATACATATCCCGGCTCTGCCACTTATACACCAGTGGCTATGAGGGAATTAATTGCCTCACTCCTCTGTGACATGGCTTCATCTTATAAAATGATCATAATAATTGTCTTGTTGTAAAACACAACTGTTACACAGACACACAAATACACATTAACACATATCTCTGTGTGTATGTGTGTGTGTATATATATATCATACATATGCACATAGTTAATGATTATTATACATATTAGTGGAAGTTCAAGGCCAGCATAGGACAAACATAGTGAGAGGTTGTCTCAAAAATAAATAAATAAATAAGAGTTAAAAAGACGATTGCAATGTGGTTTGACAGGTGCCTTGATAAGGAAGTTTGGGAAGCCATGGGAGAACACAGCTGGGACTACTGCAGCTCCCCGCCAGGTGAGGGAGAATTTCTCAGGAGCAATGTCTGACCTATATAATGAAAATAAGCTGGGAGAAAAACTGGACCATAGATAAGATAAAACTCCTCTGAGATCTTCTATAGTCTCTGGTTTCGTGTTCTTGACCTTTCTTTCGCAGCTTCAAATTACCTGAATTTGGCTCATTTGACAAATAACTAAACACTGACAGTTGAATGCCAGGTGCTCTGCTCCACTAGGAGCAGGAACAGAGAGACAGACGCAGTTCTCTGCCCTCAAGTAACTATTCCAGGCTTTGGGATCAGGCCCAGATTTGGTGATGTATAGCATAGTGTGTGTGTTTTAAGCATTTCACATGTAGTAAGTCATTTAATCCTTGGAATAGTTCTATGTGATAAGTATTACCTCTTGCTCAAGTAATAAGTAATTTATAGATAAGAAAACTGAGACACAGAGAGGTCAAGTAACTTGTTCAAGGAATAGAGCTAGTTTGAATCTGGACCATGCACTCATTAGCTATGTGACTTTGGTTAAGTTCCTCAATCTTTACAATTACCTTATATGGTAGGGGCTATTATTATTCATCCAAATTTTATAGCTAAGAACCTTGAGGCACAAAGAGATTAAGTTAATTAGTTCATCTAGAACACTTATCAGGGCAACTAATGATGGCTACTATTCCTATCATTATTGAGAAAACAAAAGGAGAGAGAGGGAGTGGTTCCAGATGAATGGAGATGAGCAAATTTAATTCCAAGTTTTATAATCATATGATTCTACCAACTGTATTCTGATGAGCTGACATAGATACTAGGCAAAATTCTAGTATGGTTGCTTCAAAGAATTATTTGTGAGTCATTAAAAAGTCAGCATCGAGCACTTGCATTCACAAAGAGCAAGTCTCCTCTCTCTTTCTCACATAATATTAGGTATGTTATGTAGACATGTCTTAGCAGCATAGAAAGAGGAAAGAAGTAGATATTTTGATTGACACCAGGCACAATGATTAGTCTGCTTGGGACTGCTGTTAAAAGAAAAAAAATCTCAGACTGGATGGCTTAAACAAGACATTTATTTTCTTATACTTCTAGAAGTCCATGACCCAGGTGTTGGCATAGGAGTTGGCAGTATTTCTGCTAATATAATCCTATCTCAGTTTCTGGCTTCTGCTGAGACGACTGATTAAATCTGTAGTTCACACCCATACTAATCTTTTTATCAAACTGTTGTTAGCCACATCCTTAATATTTTCTTCGGAACACACTGCTTCTTTTTTTGTTTTGTTTTGTTTTGTAGTAAGGCTAGGCCAAGAATTTTCCAAATCTTCACATTGTATTTCCTTTTTCTTAATAATTCCTTCATTTTATATCTCTTATCTTACATTTTACCCTAAGCAGTAGGAGAAACCAAGCTGTTCTTTCAACACTCTGCATGAACATCTCCTTAGTTAAATATCCACAAGTTCTACCTTTCACGAAACACTAGAACACAATGCAGTCACGTTCTTTTCTAATTTATAACAAAAGTCACTTTTCCTCCAGGTCCTAATAACCTACTGTTTATTTATGTCTGAGACCACAATGGTCGTTAACATCCATATTTCTGCTGCCATTTGGTTCCTGATAATATGTGTATTCCTCAAGAAAACAGAGGCATTTCCTTTAGTTCTCCTTTCCTCTCCCTCACCAGAATCTCCTTGAACATCTGTATTTCTATGAACAGTCCCTTCAAGGCATCTACCCTGTTCTTTTCTTTTTTTTTAATCTTTTATTGATTTTATTTTTTTTAAATACACGACACCAGTGGAATGCATTGCAATTCTTATTACATACATAGAACACAATTTTTCATATCTCTGTATATAAAGTATGTTCACACCAATTTATGCCTTTATACATGTATTTTGGTTTATTTTTTGCATTACAATTCTTAATACACATATATATCACAATTTTTCATATCTCTGTTTATATATAAAGTAGGTTGACACCCAATTCAAGTCTTCATACATGTACTTTGTATAATGATGTTCATCACATTCCACCATCCTTGCTAATCCCCTGCCCCCTCTCTTTCCCTCCCACCCCTCTTCCCTATCTAGATTTCATCTAATCCTCCCAAGATCTCCCTCCCTACCTATGAGTCAACCTCCTTATAACAGAAAAAAACATTCGGCATTTGTGTTTTTGGGATTGGCTAGCTTCATTTAGCATTATCTTCTCCAACGCCACCCATTTACCTGCAAATGCCATGATTTTGTTCTTTTTTAATGCTGAGTAAAATTCCATTGCGTATATATGCCACATTTTTTTTTATCCGTTCATCCACTGAAGGACATCCAGGTTGGCTCCACAATTTAGCTATTATGAATTGTGCTGCTATAAACATTGATGTGGCTGTGTCCCTGTAGTATGCTGTTTGTAAGTCCTTTGGGTATAGTCCAAGGAGAGGAATAGCTGGGTAAAATGGTAGTTCCATTCCCATATTTCCAAGGAATCTCCATACTGCTTTCCAAAACATGCACTGGAGAAAAGATAGCATTTTCAACAAATGGTGCTGGGAAAACTGGAAATCCATATGCAACAAAATGAAATTAAACCCCTATCTCTCACCATGCACAAAACTTAACACAAAATGGATCAAGGACCTAGGAATTAAACCAGAGACTCTGTGTCTAATAGAAGAAAAAGTAGGCCCTAATCTTCATCATGTGGGATTAGGCCCCAACTTTCTTAATAAGACTCCTACAGCGCAAGAATTAAACCAAGAATCAATAAATGGAATGGAATCAAACTAAAAAGTTTCTTCTCAGCAAAAGAAACAATCTGTGAGGTGAATAGAGAGCCTACCTCTTGGGAGCAAATTTTTACCCCTCACACATCAGATAGAGCACTAATCTCTAGGGTATATGAAGAACTCAAAAAGCTAAACACCAAAAAAACAAATAACCCAATCAACAAATGGGCCAAGGACCTGAAGAGACACTTCTCAGAAGAAGAGGATATACTATCAATCAACAAATATATGAAAAAAAATGTTCATCATCTCTAGTAATCAGAGAAATGCAAATCAAAACTACTCTAAGATATCATCTCACTCCAGTCAGAATGGCAGCTATTATGAAGACAAACAACAATAATTGTTGGTGAGTATGTGGGGAAAAAGGTACACTCATACATTGCTGGTGGGACTGCAAATTGGTCTACCCTTTTCTTATTCCTATGGTCCAGTTAGTTCCAAAGTCACTTTCATGTTGTTAATTATTTGTTACAGTAGTTCCTCCACTTTGCATCTTAGCATGTTAGGGTCTAGAAGTCCAAGATTAAAGTGCCAGAAGATTTTGTTTCTGCAGATATCTCCCTTCCTGGCTTAAAGATGACCACCTTCTTGCTGAGTCCTCTAAGTACATGTGGAGAAAGAGAAAGTTCTCATCTCTTTTTCTCCCTTTATAAGACACCAATCTATTGATTAGGATCCTGACTATATGACCTAATTTAGCTTCAATTAGCTCTGTTTGGCCCTATCTCCAAATCAGTCACACTGGGTGTTAGGCCTTCATTTTATGGAGATGGATACAATGCAGCTTATAACACACAACATTTTCTATTAGAGTGACATTGATGCAAAAACACTGATCCACATTTAAGACATTGATACAATACATTAGTATATACATTAGTATAAGGATGATGGTCCAAACACTAAACTTTGCCCCCTTTAGTTGTGGGTGCTTCACTGTAAAGGAAAATAAACATTTATTGAGAACATACATATTTGAGGAGGAAAGTTAGGGTTTGAACCCAAAGAGAATGATGGGAATAGGGGGTCTTGAAAAGAGAAACTATGAAGATAAAGTGAAGGTGTTATGGATGATTGTCCTAGGAAATGGGGATTTCAATACGCTCATCCTCTGTGATCCCAGAAGATAGTGCAATTTTGGTAGAAATTACATATATGTGTGTGTATATATATATGTGTGTATATATATAAGATACATATATATATATATATATATATATATATATATATATTGTATATAACTATATATACATATGTAGTTATAAATATAACTGTAGTATGTATATTACATATATTATATATATATATATATATATGTAAAACTGTGTGTATATATGTTTGTGTGTGTATGTGTGTGTGTGTATTCTCTAAAAGTTATAACTCTCCAAAACAGAATACATAATTTTAGAGGCTGTGTCATGCTGCCCACTGTTGGAGGCCTTGGAAAGCAGAAGCTTTTTTGGGGGAGACAATAAAGTAGAACCAAGCACTGACTGGGTTGGAATGTAGAGTGGAATCAATCATTTTCTGTTCTTCCAAGTTTTGTGAAATTTTCTGTAATCATAGAATTAAAAAAAAAAACAAGTTTGGGTTCATAAAATTCTTTCTTATTGGTGCATATTATACAGAATAATGGGTTCCATTGAATCATATTCATATATATAAATGTAACTTGATCAATTTCACTCCTCAATACTTCCCCCACCCACTCCTCCCTGGATCCCTTTCTTCTACCTTAATGGTCTCCCTTCCAGTTCATGCTGTCCTGTCTTCCCTTTTTTCCCTCTCGTTTCCACATATGTGAGAAGACATATGATGCTTTTCTCTGAGTCTGACTTATTTTGCTGAAAGTTATGTTCTCATATTGTATTCATTTTCCTGCAAATGACATGGTTTCATTCTTCTTTATGGCTAAAAAACAAACAAACAAACAACAACAACAAAAAGAACCCCCCCCCCCCAAACTCCATTGTGTAAATATGCCACATTTTCTTTATTTATTTATCTGTTGACAAACACCTGGCTTATAAAATTCTGACTACTTTAACTTTGGGGCAACAGAGTAGTTGATGAAATTTATCTGACACATAATTGTTGCTAATCGGCTTCTAAATATTCTCCTATTTGAAAATGCAGTCAATTCAGTAAGAATCTATTTGAATTAAGCTATTAGAATTTAAAAACCCATGAGAGCCATTTCTATTTATGACAGCTGGAAACTATCTCCCAAGTATGCCCTTGTAATTACATTTAGAGTTGCTTATCTAGGGCACATCAAAGAATTAGGTGCAAGTGGTCATTGCACTAATGAAATGCTTATCTTCCTCTGTTTGCCATGCTGAAGAGCTTTTAGAAATGTCTAATATTTTGACTCTTCTTCTGCTATTAATTAATTGAACGGATATCAGGGCTCCCAAGCTCTGGTAAATGAAAAAGAGAAACCTAGATTCATTCTGTTTCTATATTTTAAGTGTGTTTGAAAGCAAAAAAAAAAAAATCAAAAGACTAATTTTTAATATAGTCACAATAGTCATAAATAGATAGCTAGATTGGGATACATTAAAAAAAAGTGGCATACCTTTCTCCAAATGTGCCTATGTTGCTTCAACTATCCCACCCACCCAAATGTTTCTGGCAAATAAGCTCAATTGGCAAAAACTAAAATCCTCCAAGAGCTCCTGGGCTGGGAAAATTTGCCAAAGCTTTCTTTATTCTTAGTACCAAAACAAACATTGACTTTAGTAAGAAGACCACAGCAGCTTTTCCAATTGAAGAACACTGGCGAATGAAACAAACTTCTCAATGGAAATGGAAGATGATTAGACCACTAATAGATACTCAGACGGACAGAAAAATATTAACTACTCAGAGGAAGTTGGGACTTTGCATGGCTTTTCAGTGTCCCTGAATCTTGAGGCTAACTTTTGCTTTTCTTAGCCCTGTGTTATTATAAGTCTGAAAATTCCAGCTTTCTTTCTTAACCTGTACTTCAAATCTCCCCTCCCTGCCCATCAGCCTATTTCTTTATCTAAAAGAAAGCTTCACACTACTCATCTAGGAAAACACTCTGCATGAATTCCTCTGCATGGGTGCTAATTATTTTAAGTCAATTTTTTTGTTGTTGTTATTTTTTACCTGCTGAGTGAGCTTCGCTTCCCATGCAAGCTGCCACAGGCTAGCTTTTGCTCAAAACCCAAACACGTGTTGATTCCCCCATGACACGCAGACTTAGTGGAAGGGCACATTTGTACGTTTAGTGTTACAACTGCATTGCAAACCAAACATGATGTCAGGTTTTGACAGCTTCCTTTGAAGAAGTTAACCTTTGCCTGAACTTAGAGGGAAAAATTTACACTCAGCTGAGTAACTTGACGCTGACAAGAGTGGGGAGAATATCAATGACATGTGAATAATTTGAATGATGCTGGAGGGCTCTGCTTTCAGAAGCTCTCAGGCTGGGTCAAGTGTACAAGATGATTACTACCCAGTCAGGAGGCCATGAAACCTGACATCTGGATAGTCCTGCAATTTGATAGGGAGACTCCGGGCATAATCTTTACAAATTGTTCTTCAAAACTGTTGTATGAAATTGCTGTTATCTCCTTTCCTTTTGGGATGATGAACTGAGTGGTAAGTCAATAATCGTGGTGTTCTGTTCAGACGACCTGTGGACCAAGTCTATGGAGTAAGCAGCTGCATTGTGAGTTCTTTTTTGCTCCCGGTTTCTTCAGAACATCTCCCTTGCTAACCTTGTGAGAGTCTGAAATAACTTCAACTTGCAACACTTGGGTTTGGAAGAAACCTCCAAGGTCATTTGTTTCTGTTTTCTTTTCAGTGAAGGGGTCTTCTTACCACTTACCCAAATTTCTCATGCTATAATTATTATCTGAAAAAGGAGTGACATCCAGGAATGTCAAATATTCCAAGCAATTAGTGCCACTGCCCCTAATTTGCTGATGGTAGACATTATGGATGCATCTTGATCTTCTTACCAGCAGAGACCAGACCCAAGACAGTGGTCTATGGAGCCCCTATCCATCTTTTCCTGCTGAGGCAAGAGAACAGACCCATTTTCTACTCTAATTTTAACCCATTAAGTTCTTCATCTGCATCTGTTTAGTTTCATATCTAGTCACACAGCTACAAAGAAGCTTCACAGGATGTGTAAATTTTTCATTCAGTGTTTATTCTGACTAAAGTTTTTTTTTCCTCTTTTCATAGTTGTGGGCATAATATATGTACATATTTTAATTTCATATAAAAACTATACTTTATTATTTGAAGGATGATACATGTAATGTTAAATGCATGTATGATACTTCATATAATTGGTATTATTATTTATTTAACTATTTTCTTATGCTGAACATTTGGTTTTCTTTTGATTATTTGTTATTATAAATAATGTGTTATGATTATGATGTAATTGATTTAAACATATAGGGGTTTTACCATATTTGGGATTATTTTATTAGGTTGGATTCTCAGAAGTAGGTCTGTTGAGTCATGAGCATTTTAAGACTCTTAATAGATTACCCAACTGATTTGCAGTGGGTAATATCAATTTATCTTCTATGATGTATTACGAATTTTATTCACTTCTTACAAATTTTAATATTTATAGGCAGCAGGTGTCATAGAATTGAAGTTGCTTTACTGGGATTCCTGACATCTGGTGCATGGTATGGTATGCTGATCACTTGACTGCCATACTATCTTCTGCTAGGGAATTGTCAGGGTCTTCAATGTCTCTGGAACATTTATGGCTCTTCCCAAGTTCCCTAGGCATTGGCCTGTAAATTCCTTTTTTTCAGCCATAAATTACAGTTATCTTGGCAGTATTTACAATAAACAGTTTGGTTCTCTTCTCCCAACTCTTCTGTCCTTACCACTGATAGTTAGAACAAAAACTATTGCTGCTGCTTACCACTTATTGATCGATAGTTCTGGGCTGGGAGTGAGTCTCCCTACTCCATATTTAACACTTCAATTAAACCTCACTGCAACCCACTAAGATAGGTGTTATCGTCTCCAATTCACAAATGACTATGGTTAATTAAAACTTAGAGAAGCTTCCCAAAGGATACTCAACTACTAAGTAGAGGAGCTGAGAACTGAATTGAGGCCTTATCTTACTTCTCATCCCAGGTTTCTAACCATCCTTTATCACACCTTTAAGTCCCTACATTTCCCACCACTGGGTTCAGTCAATCCTTTGGTCTTGGAGTCAACCCAGTTCTGAGTTGGAGAAGATTAAGAAGCTCTAGTTCATCATCCAAAGTCACTCTTGTTGCTGAACCAGCTCTGTTCTTATGCTTGAGTCACACTAAATGGATTTCTGCCCAGTGATGTAACTGAGACCCCATCAGGGGGACCTGGACTGATGAGAACATCTGTTAAACTGAGCACTGCAAGAAGGTATCCACAGTGGTATCATATGTAGGTGTTTCCTCTCTCACTGGTAAAATACAGCTACACTTCAGCTTCTGTTTCTTCCTTTTTCTTATGACCAAATCCCCACTTGGTCCTCAATTACAAGGACTACAGTATTCTCTAAGTTTTCCATGAGTGATTCCTAGTCTCAATAACTTCACAATAGCTTAGTTCCTCTAATATCCTTAAAGGAATAATAAAATAAATAAATACATAATAAAATAAAATAAATTAATTCAATAAAATAAAAAGGACACAAGCAGAAAAGATCTGTAGGTCTATAGAATAGTTGGTGGGATATAAGGCTCCACCCACTCACATGGGGATATTCGACCCTGGACTTAATAATTCGTCAAATAACCTGTGGGGCTAGTCTAAAAGTTTGCTGGGGTGGTTCTTTAACACCTGGGTTGAAGATAGCCTCTGAAATATGGTAGAAATGTCAAAAATTTCCTTGGCACAGAAAACACATTCAAGGGTGTGAGAATATTAGAACAGATTTATGATGTATAAACTTACAACCCACCACCTGACTGTATTCCCCTAGAAGAACTCAGATGAGGATGCTCTTTTCATTTCAGCAATAAGAAATGCACTAGCAAGGGATGTACTCATTTTTGTTTTAAAATAAAGTTGATATTAGCTGTCTTATATAAGCCAAGGTTCAGAGTGAGGAATACTGCCTTGGAACTGGTTCCCTACTACGAAATAGGGTAAATAGCAGAGAATGCATGGAAACCGAGCTGTATATGATGGATACCATGGTACTCTGTCCAGATCTCTTGTCAGGGCCAAGGCACCCTACTGCTGGGAATTTGTTTTAGTCAGCTTTTTCAGTGTTGTGACTAAAGGATCTTATCAAAACAACTGTAGAGGAGGAAAAGTTTATTTGAGGGCTCATAGTTTCAGACGTCTTAGTCCATAGAAGGCCGGCTCCATTTCTCAGGGATTGAGATGAGGCAGAACATCATGGCAGAGTGTGTGGCAGAGTGAAGCAGCTCACATCATGGTGATCAAAAAGCAGAGAGAAAGTGTCCACTTTCCAGATACAAATATATACACCATAGCCACCCCCTACCACTTCTTTACCACTCAGTTAATCCCTATCAGGGGATTAATTCACTGATTGGGTTAAGACTCTTACAACCCAATCATTTTTCCTTTGAACCTTCTTGCATTGTCTCACATAGGAACTTTTGGAGGACACCTCACATCCAAACCATAACAGAATATATCTGTTAACAATTCATAGATTGGGGCCATCCAAGATTATGCCCATTCCCAGAAAACCTTTCATTAACAACTGGAAGCTGTGGACATACAAAGAACTGGACACATTGCCTTAATTCTGAACAATTATGGGGGCTCTCCTGGTCTTCAAGTTTTCTGCTGCATCAATTAAGGCCTCTGAGACAACTGCACTGTAAATTGGTTTTGTCTTCTGTCCAGCTTTTCCCTCTTCACTTCCCTTAGATGGAGCTTCTGAAAGAACTCCCCGTTAAGCCCTCTGCATGCAGCTTTTCATCTCAGAGTTTACTTCCAAGGAACTAAATCAAAGATAGTTGGAACAACAAGTGTCCAGAGAACCAGAATCTAAAATGGAATTTTGGATCTGGATCACTTACCAATTGACTGGCAATGAGCACACCATCACAGACCGTAGGTGGACTATTTGCTTTTAGCATGCTGTCACCATGCAGTTGTCAAAATTTCACCAGAAGTGCACAGGCATGGGAGGCTGGTGGGAGGAGGTGAACTGTCTGGTGCAATAGCTCTATTGCTTAATGGGTATGAGGGAAAGGATTCTCTGAGGACATTGGAATTGTGTGCCTGTTGTTAAGTGCCATTGCTTATCTGAAGAAAGCTTCAGGCTCTTGTGATTAATATCAATTCAAGGCAAAGAGTCCAAGTTGGAGGACTGCAACATTAAAGGGACTTTAATGACTTGTAGCCAAAGCATAAGCAGAATGGGGGACCTGAAAGCAAGACTTAATCATAAAAGTAGTGGAGTTTCATGACAAGTTCAGTGTGGGACCTTGCCTTTGGGGATGGGACTCAATGGATATATTTGAAAACTTTGAATTCTTAAATTCTTTGAGGACACTGGACCTGCAGAAGGGGGCCATCCTCTTTGTCAGAATATAGTGAAACACCTTTATTGAAGAATATGCCAAAAACTCAAATGGTGCAGTTGCCTTAAAAGACCATGCTCATCTCCCTCTTATCTCCCTGCTCACCTCCCATCTCCCCTCTCAGAACCAGACCAGTAACAAAGATCAACTGGGAATGTGCTAGGCTGGCTAAGGAGGAGATACTAAATATAGAATGAGTTACAGCCATGGAGTATGCTTTGGACTGGATCCTAAGGGTGATAAATCAAGGAGGTAGAAGACAAAATTCAATAAGGCAGAGTTTATTGAAATAGCAGTAATCTTTTGTGGTATGGGATTTAATAGCCTGTCAAAGACCCCAAAGACAGTGCTAGAACTCTTAGAAGCGTGGAAAATGAGATGACCACACTGAGTGAAGAAGTACCAGAGCAGCAATGGCAGGTGGGAGAGGTGAAATCAAAGATAGAAATAAGTGAGCATGCGAAAATGAATATGACTCTAAAAACTCCCACTACGCAGGAAGATAAGGGACATCAACATCATGGAGATATTCAGTTATGGCTAGCCTCTTCCCCAGCTTAGGTCAGGAATGATGGTGGAGATGCTATCACAGAACTGGGCTCTCTAAGAGCAATGGGATGATAGTTGACAGTTCTTAAACATCAGAAGCAAGGTAGGTATAATTGCTTCAATTGGAAACAAGGTCAGAGTAGCACCAGAGGAGGTCCAGCCTGCAGGGAGCTCTGAGATAGTTAATTAGCAGGAGCTAGTGGCTCTGCTGTTACACAATGGGGCCAGGAAGAATATGATTGGTGCTCAGTATACCCATTATTGTGTCTTTTGGTAGTGCTTCCATGCCCAATTTTAGCAATAAAGGGACAAGTATAATAGCCATGGCCTTAGAAATGGGAGTCTGGATCAATCCACTGGATAAGCCACCTAAACTTGCTAATTGAAGAGTTGCTAATTGAAAGTATGGGGAACTGAAAGTAGGTGGGATAGGAGGGGAATGATGAGTATTACTCGTGGTCTTCTAATTATGTTTGAATGTTCACTCCATGTGGAAAGAAAAGCAACCTGACATATATATGGTAAGTGCATAGGCTTCCAGGCAATGTCAAATTGGTTGGTTAGTGAGGGGTTAGAATGAACAGAGCTGGAAGACCATTGTTAAAGCAGTCTGGGGACAAAATATATGAAATCTTTGTGGGAGTGACTCAAGCATGTGCACATTTGAGTACATGGGAATGACATCCCGAGGGCACTGTGAGAGAGGAGGCTCATCTTGTGGATGACTGCTTGTCTTCCCGCTTAGCTATCATATTGTTTAATGGGCCCATCGATATAAGGGCCTTTGTAACAGACATCAGGGCTATTCCTGGCCCAGTACTATAGGTCCCTCTCATTACGTCTAATCTATCTCCTGCCTCTAGGAAGTCCAACCTACCAGCAACAGAAATGGACACTGAGGCCTCACGCTGACACCAGTCCCCCAGGGAAACCTGCCAGCCACAGTGGTAAACAGCTGCAACCGACCCTTTCTGCCTAGAAGGGGTAGAATTTATCCATGTTGAAATCAGCAGTGGGTATGGGTTGGTCTTGCCTACAGTTCCACCATCTGACCCACCAACGTTATTTCTCCCACAAATTGCCTCAGGACAAGAGATAACATTTTATGACAAGAGAGATGCTGGATAGATTCATGACCAAGGGATTTCTATCACCTAGAAATATAGAGGTAGCCTATGGGATTAAATGGCAGAACAGTCTGTTGAAAATTCAGCTAAGAGGTTCACTGCTGGAGGTAACATTTTGCATTGGTTGTGACAGTGTCTTCTGAGAAGTGGTGTATGCAGCGGACCAGTGGCTCATACATGGAACTTGATCTCTAAAGTAAGGGCAAAGGTTCAGACACCTCCTTTAATACACTCAAAAACCCACTTATGGAATTCATGCTTCTTATTACCGTAATCTATAACATACAGGTATATAAATTCTATTCATATATATGTATATTTATAATTGGCAAAATAGTCATGGTGGAAAGCATACATTCAAGACCCTGGAGACTGCAAATATGCCTTTCATTTAAAGCAATATGTTATATTTATGCCAATTTAATCATTAACATTAGTAAGAGGCCAATTATACTGTTCGAGAGTAAGATGTTTTATGAGAAAATGACAAAATGATACATGTAATCATTGCAATGCCAGTTTACCATCAGATAGAATGTGCAATAATCCCTTTAGCAAGCTTAAGCTTTTACATATTAATGGCAACATTGGAGAGTGGGAAGATGCCTTTTACAGCATCGCTGAGGTCCTTACAATACAGAAATGCCTCTGCTGCCTGGTCCAATTACTGGTGTGTGCTGGGGAGAATAACACTGTTTTGTGGGCTCTTCGCTTCCTAGTACTGGAGCCTGGGGTGTTTTTTATTTTTTACTTTTTTAAAGCAATGCTGCATAGAGATTAATAATGAAGAGCAGAAATTTTTATTTAGATGTTTGGCAACATCTTTGTGACACTCGTGTGGATCTCCTGTAGAGTAGATTCGCCCTGCAGAGAAACACTGCCAACGCTTTATTCTTGAACACACGATTAACCAGCTGCCAGAGACAATGAAACATTTCAAACTCCTAGTCCAGTGACCAAGTTACCATCTACAGGTCTCAGGGCTACAACACTGTATTTTTAAAATGACAGTTTTGAAATTGTTCAAGACACAATACATGTTTCCTCATTTGTAAGACCAAGCGTGTGGACTGGATGGGGACCTCAATGATCCCTTTCTGGCTCATGACCCTTCACGATGGAAAGGCAAATGAAGCAGCAAAGAAAAGCAACCTGGGGACTAAGGGAGATTAAAGAAAGTAAATCAAAGTCCAAAGGGAAACATCTTTCATAGTTAAAAATTAAGGCTGTTCACGTCTTTTTTTGGAGGATGAGCTAGGGAGGCACGTGAAGATATTTGTTCTGCTGAACAAAACATCTGCCTTTTATTTTACCTGTGAAAATTATAGAGAAGACATCACAAATGTCAATCATTAGTGAAAAAGACAACTAAATGTGGAAAGTTATTCTGTATTGAAAGCGAGCAAGGAACAACACAGATGAGTTACAAATACAACGTTGTACAAAGAAAGACATAAAAGAACACACACCAGATGATTCGGAAGCTAGGACAATGGACAACTCTATTGCTTAGTATATAGACTTAAGTAGTAAAAATCTGGGGAGAAATAAGGCAGCAGGTGTCACAGGACTCAAGGTGGAGCTTACCTCTAGGAAGGGGACAGAAAACCATTAGGATTGAGGAAGTCCCACAATATAGCAAAATTTGCACACTTGTTCTCTTTGCTAACCTGGATGGTGATTACATGGTGTTTACTTTATGATTGTTTGTGAAATAGCACAAATACATTTTATGCCCTTTTCTACATGTTCATTGTTTACAATTTAAAAATACAAAAAAAGTACAGAGAAAAGTATACTTTAAAATAGCATATGCATTTTCCAGAACAATCTAATTTTAATATGTTGTTCTTTTAAATATAAATCAATTGAGATCCTACTGATGACATGAATTCTCCTCTGTGTATGCTCAGTCCCACCCTCCTTTCTACTCATTTGAAGCAATGATAACATGAGCTTGTGTTCTCTTTCTACCTTTATTTTTTGTAATTTTACTACACATGTGTACCCATGAAAAATATTTCCTTGTGTATTTTTGAACTTTATGTATACTACTCTGCCATATACTCCATATATTACTCAATTGTGAAAGCTGTCTGTGTTGAACATGTAAAAGGAGCTCTGCTTCTCCATGCCTCAGTTTCCTTATCAGTAAATATGAGAACAATGTTGTCTACCACATTGGGCTATTAAGAGGTTGGAATGAGTAAATATTTATATATAAAGAATCAGGCAAATAGTAATGGCTAAATGTGCTTACATAACCTAGTTTGCTAATTTTACATGCTGCATAGAATACCATCGAATAAGTATTTCTTCATCTATTTCTCCATCGATGTACATTTAGGAGTTTCCAATATTTGAAATTATAAGCAAGGTTGAAATAAATAACTGTAGATCCTTATCTTTTAAATATATCTATTGGGCCTCTCCTCCAGATCTGCAGGGGCCAGCGAGTTTTCTGGCTCTGACTTTGATGAATGGCAGGAAGCCCCTGGGAAGAACCATCCCAAGTGCCCTGCAAGGGCTGAAGGTAAGCAGGGCCTCACATCTTTAGGAGTTCCAGGGCAGTAGTGTAAGTTTCCAGCTTTTAAGAATGAAGCTTGAAGGGAGTGTGTGTGGGGGGAATCATTAATGCACACTGGACACTTAGTATTAAATATTTTATCAACTTTATTGCATAAGGATGGCAAATTTTATTATCTTCAGTTTTCAGATGAGGAAACTGAGACTTGAAAAAATTAAAGAACACTTTGACCCTGAGAGGAAGAGTGAGAACTAGAGATATTACCAAAGAAGTCCTCACTACCGTAATGCATAGAAGCCAATGTATGGCACCAGTGTTTGCAAAAAGAAAACTCTATTGCAGGTCAACTAAAAAGGAGACGGGAATTGTACTCATACCTGTCTCCTGATGGGCTTGTAGTGAAGGAATGTATGGGCCCCGGGTAAGGAAAGCTACAGGACTTTGTAGTAGCCAGGAACCCCAGAATGGTCCAATGGTAGGCAGGACCAGGTGGAACTTGTAATTAGGGAGTTTCTGGTATCATGGTTATTGTGGCCCATCTTGCAACTACTGATAGCCACCCTCACTTCTAATCCAGGTCCATGAGTGGACTTGAGAAACCAGGTCCTCAGATCCCACTCCTTGAAGATTTTAGGTTCTACTCAGTTCTCAAGGTCACTTTCTGTGCCTGTGTCTTAAACAGTTTGCGTGGTTGTTAGAAACAGGAAAGTTGCTATTTTGTAGTTCTATTTCAAAAATACTAAAAAAAAAAAAAAAAAGGAGAAAAGGTCAAGAAAAATGGGTTGGCAGTTTACCTCAGAGGTAAAACTTATGTCAATTAGCTTGATTTAGCCATTCTATAACATATGTGTATTTCAAAACATCATATTGCACTCCTATATATATATAACACAAATGTGGATATCCTGGGGCCAGGCCAGGCCATAGACAGAGGTGAGAATGATAACGATGGTTAATGCAATTTTCACCCTGTGAAAGAAAACCTGTTATCTCCATGCACTGTGTTTGGCTGCACATAAAATAAACCTCCAGGAATATTGACTTAAGCCAATCCCCTGTACCCCCCCCCCAAAAAAAAAATCATGTAAAAACAGTTGAACTCAGAAGGGAGAATTTAAAAAAAAATTGTTGGATCAACCCCGGAAGGCTTGTATCTTGTGGAAATCCTAGTCACGCTTAGGCTGAGGCCCTGCAGAATGAGTCCCTCCAGATGACCATAAGCCTTCATCAACATCTTAACCTAACTTTGCCCTTTGCAAAGGCCCAAATGATGGTGGAGTTTTGGAAGGGGGTGGGGAGGAGGCAGAGCTGGGGTGGGAGAATAGAAAGGGATATGCAACAGAGATGATTATTGAAAGTTGACAGCTGCCAAACACACTGTGTCCCTGGCAACACCTGTTGAGTGTGCGGCGGTGGCAGAGAGAGTCAGATGAAGAAAGACAGCTGTATACATGCCAACAGCAGCAGGATGCTGTGCTGGGCTCATGCTTTGCCAGCAGAAGATGTGCCAAACTGGCTGGCCCAGATTCAGATGGCTGGGTGTCCACTCGGTTTGCCAGCGAATAAACCCAGGGAATACATTTGCATTAACACCGCTCAGCCACCTCCCCCTGCTCCTGCCTCCCCATCCCTCCCATGCTGCACAGAACATCGGTCCTCTTCCCAGAATGTCATCTTCAGGCTGCTTTTCAGAACCTGCATTTCACTGAAACATGAGGTAAGCCAGATGCTGTCGTGAATTGCCTTGAAGGAAGCCAGCACCAGCAGTTGAGAGCAAGACAAAAAACTCCATCTAAGGTTTTGGCAGTTGCTTAGAAAAATATGCTAGGTAATTTTAATTTTGTATGCCTGTGTGTGTGTGTGTGAGTGTGTGTGTAAAGAAAGAATAGATGGGGTTTTACGTTTTATCTCACGCAAACATTATTCTCACCCAGACCCTTCTTTTATTTGAGTAACTTGAAATTTAGGGGATTCTCAGCTAAGCTGGGAGAGTTTCATAATGGCAGTGGATATTAGAGGGGAAGTTGGTTCTGCCTGCAAAATTGCTTCCTAAGATGGAGAAGTGGCAGATATGTCTAATTTCTTCTTATCTTTTCTCTAGGCTCCAGGGAGGCCCTTGAGGAATAAGAAGTCTCAGATCTGGATGAGGGAGTTTTTCTCTGCACAGACCAATATTTGTGATTTAGAAAAGATATATATATATATACACACACACACACACACACACACATACATACATACATATATATCATTTCAGCCAGCATGAAGTAGAGGTGGTAAGAGACAAAAAGCCTTAAGGAAGAGAGATGCTTTCTGGATTACTATTTTGATAGCCCTTCTCCCAGAGGTCTTCATGAGTGACTAGGCCTCAATGACAGAGATTGTTCCACTCTTCTTTCTGACACTCCAACATTGCCCACCCAAAAATCCAAAAAACAAAAAACTGTATGTCTCGGAAAAGGTTTTTATTTCATTTCCATGTGGTATTTGTAAAGGAAGATAACTCTTGATTCATTTTTCTCTGAATAATTGTAAACATTTTTTTTTGAAAAAAATAACTTTAAGTTGAAATATATAACGACAGTAATTCCCTGTTAAAGAACATGTTTTGAGCAAAAAAAATTTTTATTTTAGAAATTTATCTTACAAATATCCACTACAGTATGTTTTTCCAAGGCACTACTGCAAAATACTGAAAAAAAACCCTAGAGACTCATTCAGTTAGATTCAGGGCATATGCATTGACAATACATCCATAAAAATACTATGCAACTGCCAGGCACTGTGGCACATGCCCTGTAATCCTAGCAACTCTAGAGACGGAGGCAGGCGGATCACAAGTTCAAGGCTAGCCTGGGCAATTTAGCAAGACCCTGTCTCAAAACAAACAAACAAAACCCCTAAACAAACAAACAAATAGACCTAAAAAGGGTTGGGGATTTAACTCAGTGGTACAGCATCCCTGGGTTAAATCCCCAGAACCAAAAAGAAGAGGAAGAAGGGGGAGGGGTGAGGGGAGGAAGGGGGGGAGGAGAAGAAGAAGAATGCTATGCAATTATTAAGAAGAGTAAGTTGGCATCATGCACATGGTCATGGACTAACCTCCAAGACATATTAAAGGAAAAAAGTAAGGTGTAGAATAATGTGTACAGTATGCAATTATATGTGTAAAAAAATATACACACATATGCATAGTTATCATATTTATGCTTATCTTTAAAAAATCTTACTTATGTGTATATCTTTAAGTGACACACAAAAACAAAAGTTGTACCTAATGGAGGTCTATGTAGGTTATATGCTTATCTTTACATAGACTATCTTTGGAAGGATGAACAAGAGACATCTACCAGTCATCAACTCTGGAAACAGAAGGTAGTTGATTGGAGGTCAGAGATCCAGATTTTACTGTGACTCTTTTTTGCCTGTTTTTTTTTTTTTTTAAGTTGTAGATGGACACATACTTTTATCTTATTTATTTATTTTTAGGTGCTGAGGATTGAACCCAATGACTCACACATGCTGGGCAAGCGCTCTACCACTGAGCCACAACCCTAGATCCTGAATTTTTTATTACCACATACATGTGTCACATTTTCAAAAGGACAAAAAAAGGTCAGGTAATAAAAATAAATTTATTTCTGAACTCTCAACTAAATACTAGCAATCTCATTTCTAAATTCTTTCTGTTTTAAATCATGGATATAATGTCATGTGCAACTACTTTGACCATTAACACAGATTAGTAACTTGGTTAATTGATTTTGACTGGCTAGTGACTAATTAGAAAACATGAGTGGATGTAGTGAAAAGATCCCTTTTGAGTATAAATAAGATGTACTCCATGTTTGTATAAATATGCCAAATATACTCTACTCTCATGTATAACTACAAAGAAAAAATTTTTAAAAATGAAATTCTTTTCCTTACTCAGCAGTATAAATCAACTCAGATAAATTGTTGCTCATGGTGAATTAAGTAAGATTGCTTTCAAGGACTTAATGGCCACAATTCTATAACAGCATTTGAATCCCCAAGCCTTTTTCTAAATTTTGAAAGGATGTATTGAGGTTGCAGTGGTGTATACACACACACACACACACACACACACACATATATTCATGTAGTTCTGTTTATTATAAATAATGGGAGGAATTGTGAGATTTATCATAGACTCAAGAACATGCTTGAAATTTTCATATACTGCTTCCTATCAAACCACTTTCTCTTCTTTCCCCTCACCCCATTCCTCTTCCATAGAGAGCAAGCAAATAAATGAAAGGAGGCATTTTTGCCTATAGAATTAACAAGATATCAATATTCTGATACTGACCTTGAATCAAAGAAGGTGGAATTTTAAACCATAGATTAGCCTGTTCCTTATGGGTGACTTGGAAGTAGAAAATCTGAGTTTCTGTCAAACCAGCTTCCTGTTAGTCTCAGCTCTCATACAATTGAATGTAACTATGGCACAGAGGAGCTTACCAAGTGAATGATGGCTCATGAAAGAGCACTTGAAGCTATAATGCTCTATGAGTTATTTTATTGACTATCACATGCATTTTGTGTAAAAAATAAAATGGATTTTGTTTTGGAGTTTTGCTGCTGAGTCTGATTTCTCTACAATGTTTAGAATGAAAGACTTCAGATTTTCAGGTTAACTAATGTGTTTGCAATTAACCATGATCTTCCACAAAGAGGCCTGATGCTATGGCCACATCTAATTAGAGTGAGCTGGAAAATGAAACACAACACACATGTGTAAAAGAGACAACACTTTGACACAGGACTGAGTTCATTTAGGTAGATTTCTCTGTGCACAAGAGCAGGATCCTGGAAAGCACAAATGAGATGATGGTTTTTATACTTACAGCATCTTAAATTCATGCAAAGAATTTTGATACAAATTGACTCAGATGTAAGTAGAGACCCTGGATCATATTTCTTATTTCTCAGAAATAAAACATTAAGATTTATGACCCATTAAATTCCATCCTTTTATTTCATTTGTTTTGCATCTTATTTGCTAAATCACCCCTGATATCTATTTCTCTCTCTCTCTCTCTCTCTCTCTCTCTCTCTCTCTCTCTCTCTCTCTCTCTCTCCATAATTTTTTTCCTGAGATTTTGACCTTAAATGCAGTGGTTTTAAGTTACGATGCTTCTAAGACCCCATCTTTCAGGATAATGGTCTTAAAAATATGTTTTTCAAGTGACAAAATACTTTGTTCAAAGAAATAATATGTGTTTAAAAGTCAGCAGTAGAGCTGAAGTGAGGGGGCATGCATGTGTTTGTGTGTGTGTGTGTGTGTGTGTGTGTAATGGGTATGGATTCCAGCTTACTGGGCTCAACTTTCCCCACAGCTCACGTGTGAAACTTTCTATTAATGCCCGGTGAAATCAGCTTAGTATTCTTGTGATGTGTGATTCCTATGCTAAGTTTGAACTATAGTGAGAAGTTAGATCCACCTTTGTGTCTTGCATAGTTATGTGAACCAGGAGACAGAAACAGGTCCTGTGGAATTTCCTTTACTTCTATCTGGTCATTATGAGTTATACCAGGATTCAAAGTTTGGGATTTGAAGACATTTACATTAGAAAATATAATAAGAGAACTAGTGATGGCTGGGCCGAGAGACATGTTTACAGAAAAACAAAAACAAAACAACAACAACAACAAAAACCCCTCACATTGTAAAAGTAGTTAATTCCTGAACTTCTGTGTAAAAGGTGACATGAAAGCCACTCTATATTGAAAAGAACATTAATATGTTGTTTCTTCTTAGCTAAAACAATCTATTTTATCTAGTATTTTCATGTGTTAGTTTTCCATCACTGAAAAAAATACCTGAGCAAATCAACTTATAAAGAGGAAAGATTTACTTTGGCTCACAGTTTCTGAAGTTTTGGTTCCTGGTCACTTGGATCCATTGTGTTTGGGCAGTGATGAGGCAGTTTGTCATGGTGGAAGCATGTGGAAGAGAAGATCTAATCACCTCATGACTTCCAGGAGGCACAGAAAGAAAAAGGGGTAGGTCCTAATACCCCCTTCAAGGACACGCCCCCAGAGACCTAACTTTCTTCCACTAGTCCCCACCTCCTAAAGATTCTGCCATTCCCCAACAGCACTGTCAGCTGGGGACCAAGACTTCAATACACACTCCTTTGTGAGGGGTAGAAGAGGGGGATTTAATATCTAAACCATAACATTTTAATTTTATGTGTGTCTTTTATTATATAGAGACATTTTCCTTATTGGTCATGAGTCATCCAACTTCTTACTTTGGTACAATAGAATTAATAGCCATTTATCCTAAAATGTATATTAAATAAAGATTTTTAATGTCCATGTTCCTCTGCTCAAAAAAATTAAAATGTACACAGAGTGAAAGGCAATTTACATCTGGCATTATTAATGTTCAATATCTAAGAAAAACAATGACATATTATTTCACAAAGAGAAACCAAGAACTTAAGTCTTTCCTGCTTATTAAAGGAAAAGAAGAGTTCACTTCGGAACTCTGCTGATAAAAAACCTAGTATGTCATTTGCATATTTAACATGAAAAAAGATCAAGTACCACCCTTGACTTAACTTAGACTAGATGTTAAGGTTTACCTTTCAGAAGCTCTCCATCCTGGGAGGGCTTCATATAAAGCTTGCTCAAAAATCTTCACTTATTAGTTATATCTTTATTTGAATCATTCTATTCTTTGCATATTCTTTAAAAATTGCATTTAATTACATTATACATCTTATCAGTTTTTCTTTAAATAATGTGTTGCTTCAAAAATGTGAGGTGTCTAATATATGTATATGGTATCTGTATAGATAGACAACAAATTCCATGATGGTAAGGATCTCTTCAGCATCCTCCAAGAGTTCCAAGTCCAGTTTTCTGCACCAGATCATTCATGCAGGAAATGTGTGTTTATTGCCACTTGGGACATTCTTACTTCTTTTTAACATTTAAACACTCTACAACTTACTTAGTTGGTTTCTACTTAAGAAAAACAAACTGATTTGCTAGTCTGAGTAAGCAACATAGACTAGGGTGGTAAATTTGCTGCTCAAAAATAGCAAACTATGCACTGAAACAGAACAAAAGTGGTTTTTGCATTAGCCACTATCTGCTGTCCTTAAATAGAAATCATTACCATCTGCTTAAAACTGCATTCATTATGAAGAAGTAATATTTCTAAATAGATCCCAAATACCCATGACTTGATAAATAAATGTTTAATAGCCTTGTCTCATAGAGAAATTGACTGGCCTGGTATATTTTATGCATTTATAAAATGCATTCTTTTCATTGAATTTGGGTAAATCCAGAGGTTTTAAAGTGGCTATATGTGGATTATAATAGGCATTATCTTTATTGTTATTTTCAATTTAGTTTCACATTTGATATTATTACATTTGACTATAATATATAAAGGAAGTTGTCCTGGGGTTTAAAACCAAAAGACATTCTGCCTTCCATTATTGAAGTTTGCCAGATTTATGGCTCCCACTAGTTTTACTTAGCCTCCCTCCCAGCAGCATTTATCAATAAGGATGCACAGGGCGGTCATGACTGGGTTTAGATCCCTTGCTTTCCAGCTATGTGACCACGTGACCTTGGGCAAGTTTTTTGACTTCTCTAATCCTCAATTTCCTCATCTATAAAATGAAGATAATAGAGATCATGAGGATTACGTAAGATAATGAATGTTAAATATTTAGTACAGTTCCAGGTCCACATTAAGTACTCAATAAATGTTAGCTGTTCTGATTAGCAGATGCTCCTGTAAGCCATAATTTGATTCCCAGAAAGGACAGCTCTGCTCTCTGACTCTGGCCCTCTTTGCACATGGATACAGGTCATACAAGGTGTACCTCGTAGTGACGTTGGCTATATTTGGCCAAGCCCCTGATTCTTTCCTGTTTTAACTAGTAGAACCTAGAGAAATCTGCAAATGAGTGTGAGCTAATGTAAAGGTAGCATTTTTGGAAGTACTTTCAAACAGCAAATCTTACAGTGGATTGTGTTTGAATAGCAACAGCTTTGAACTCATGGTAATGTAATGCTTAAGTTTCAAACCATAGGAATTTCTTAGAAATCAGAGCATTGTACACCAAGGGGCTGTGATGTCTACTTCTCTTAGGTGGTATCTGTAGTAGAACTTCTCATTCTGAATCACACTCTCTAATCATATTTCTCTACTAAGATGTCATGATAATTTCAACTTGTTCCACACCCTCTTGCTTATTTCCCAGTCTTGGAGAGGCAGGCATTTCCTTGAATGGGATACCTGTCTAGTGTTTTCCCAGAACATCCAATGATGCTCTATGCAACAATTTGGATTTGGAATATCCTGCAAAGATCCATTTGTTAAAGGCTTGGTTCTCAACTTGACACTTTGGGGAGGTAATCAAACCCTTGGGAGGTGGGGCCTAGTGGGAAGTCTTGGGACATGGTGGATGTACCCGTAAAGGGAACTATGGGATGTGTTTCTTGCTCTCTTTTCACACTGATCATGAGGTAAATAGGCCTCCTCTGCCACTTGCTCCCACCATGAGGAACCATGTCACCAGAGGACCAAAAGCAATGGTGCCAAGCAAACATGGGCTATATCTTTGCAACTGTGATCCAAAATAAACTTTGTTTTCTTATAACTTGAGTGTCTCAGGTATTTCATTTCAGTGGCAGGAAGCTGATTATTACACCATGTGACCTGACACACTTACAAATATCCATTCAACTGGGTTGAGAAACTCTTAACATCATTTGTTGAAAATCCAGATTATTGAGAAGGTGATCATGTGGCAATCTGTCAGCATGCAGATTGACTATTAAGAAATGAAAAGTGTTATGGGACTTGGAGTGGTGAATAGAAGCAACCTTAAAATGAATCCTAGTGCTTCTTGATCTTTTGGTCCTCCTGAGCTGTTGTTCCTTATCTAGTCCTAAATTCAATACTAAATATCAGATATTAGAAGTCTTCCCTTACTTCCTAGTTTGGCTCTCACATTTATTTTTTATTTATTTTAATTTGTTATATATGACAGCAGAATCCATTATAATTCATAATATACATATTCAGCACAATTTTTCACATTTCTGATTGTACACAAAATAGAGTCACACCATTCGTATCTTCATACATGAACTTAGGGTAATGATGTCCATCACATTCCACCATCTTTCCTATCCCCATCCCCCCCATCTCCTTCCTCCCCTTGTTGCCCTATCTAGAGTTCATCTAATCCTCCCATTCCTGCCCTGGCTCTTATGTCTTATGTTTTTTAAGATTAAAATCATATGCATCTTAAAGTACAATGAAGAAAAAAAAAAGAAAGAAAACTTCACCACTTAGAAAAAACAACTATGGACTTAGTAGAATATTTGCTATACATATTTTTAAATAGGAAAATGTCATTCTTTTTATAAGAAATCAAATGTGTACTTGGGAAAGAACCAGACTTTGAAGAATCATGCTGAATATTTGAAAATTGCTCCAAATTCCATCACCGAGAAAAAATTATATTAGATGAACATTTTTTGATATCTTTCTGTGTGCACACACACACATGCATATTTTAGCTCACATTTTCCTTTTTGCAGAACAGAGGCAGGTGTGGGGTATCAAATTCCTTACAGAACACTATATGAAATCTTCCACAGTAGCAAGATAAAGAATGCCAGTGAAAGTTGATACATCTATCCACATGTTTAAAGACAAAGGGAAAAATATGTGACAGAGTCCTGCTAAATTGCCTAGGCTAACCTTGAACTTGTGATCCTCCTGCCTTAGCCTCCTGAGTAGTTGTGACTATAGGCATGTGTCACCACACCTGGCTATAAACCTTTTTCCTGAGATAATCTCCACTTTTTTTCTGTACCTGGACATATATAACACATACTTTATAAAATGAAGAACACAAAAATAGTGCTCTATTATATGCTTTTCATCTGATGAAAATGCACTCATATTTGCAGTTCCTCCCCTATTTTGAATGTTTGGCTTGTTTCTTCTAATTTTCAGCAGTTATAAAAAAGCCAAAAGGAACTGTTCCCCCCCACACACGTTTGGGTTTTTGTTTATTTACTTACTTAGCATAACAAAGTAGAAATTTCTAAGTCTACTTTTGATATGTGTTGCCAGATTGCCCTCTACAAAGATTTTTACCTGTTTCCAAGGTCACCAGCAGCTATGTCAATGCCCATTATTTGCAACAACACCAGATGTAATCTCATCAGGAAAATCAGAATTTCCCTTGCTTTGCTCTTTTCTTCCTCTCTTCCTCTTTTCCAATATAAGTAAAGAAAACTATTTCTTTACTTATATTCTCCTTAAAGGTGACCATTATCATCTTTTGGTTTCTTTAGTTTAGGACTGCTACCCACATTCGTTCTTTATTATGATGTTCAATGTAGATATAGGTTTAAAAGCATTGTCCCAGTGACTCAGGAGACTGAGGTAAGAGGACTGCAAACACGAGGCCAGCCAGGGCAACTTAGCAAGACCCTGTCTCAAAGTGAAAAATAAAAAGAGCTGAGGATGTGGCTCAGCAGCAGAGTATCCTGGGTTCAATCCCAAATACAGCTAGTGGAGGTGTTTTAGTCAGCTTTTTCATCGCTGTGACTAAAAGATCTGACAAGAACAATTTTAAAGGAGGAAAAGCTTATTTGGGGACTCATGGTTTCAGAGGTCTCAATCCACAGATGGATGGCCGACTCTATTCCTTGGGGCTTGAGGTGAAACAGAACATCATGGTGGGAAAAGGAGGTTCAGACATGGCCACCAAGACGTAGAGTGAGCTCAACTCAACTCACAAAATATATACCCCAAAGGCACGCCCCCAGGGACCCACTTCCTCCTGTCACACCCTACCTGCCTTCAGTGACCACTCAGTTAATCCCATCAGGGGATTAAAACACTGATTAGGTTAAGGCTCTCATAACTGATCATTTATTCACCAAACCTTCTTGTATTGTCTCACACATGAGCTTTACTTTATGGGGATACTTCAGATCTAAACTATAACAGGAGGAGAGCTGCAGTTATTATTCAAGTGTTTTGAAATATTATTTCTGAAGCTGAAGCTGTATCCGACAGCTCATCTCATGTGCATTTGTATTATCTATATCATTTGTAATGGGAAGCAGAAGGCAGTGTCACAGCCTTGAACTCCCAGGTCATGGAGGACAGCCCCTGGCAATCTGTATGTGGTTCTGTGCTACCAGTTATCAGAGCGTTTTGATTGCTACCTTTGGATACATGGAGTCTCTCTTCAAACAACCGTAGAGCTCATTGCTTTTATTAATCTGTCTCTGTTGCCAGATTCATAGCTTCAGAGTAAGAAAATATTATCTGAGCAAATATTTAAGCAGAATTCTTTACACCGTTCTGCTTCATTTAAACCTCTGCTTTCTGGGCTGGGGGTATAACTCAGCAGTAGAGCATTTGCCTAGTATGTGGGAGGCCCTGGGTTCCATCCCCAGCACCCCCAGCACTGGAAAAAATTTTAAAAGAACAGTTTTCATTCCATTTGTTCTGGAGTAAAGTGGCATGCCCCAAATAAACACTCTTTGGTTTTTCCCGCATTTTTATCCACAGTAGAAAGACAAGGGCTTCTTAGGAAGAAGGGCTCCATGAGGAGCCCAGCCTATTATCCACGCTCCTCTCCCAGAATTTTGTCTGTGTCAGGAAAGCACTGTGGCTCAAATGCAATGGAACACAGTGGTGTGTGTCCACATCTGTGCCAAGAAGCTAAATAGGAGTGACATGATTCCAGCTACTGCCAAAGCATGTTTGGACTGGCCATTCGAAGTTCAACTTCCACCTTGTGCACTTTACTGCAGATGTATTTGGGCATTTGACTGGATTAGCAAGTATAAAAGCACAGTCCATCTTACAGTATTCCATGGCAATAGGGAGCCAGGACTCCTGTCCTCACGCATCCTAACACATCGTAGGGTCTTTCTTTCCTTCTTCTGCTTCAGTTGCCTCCTACTTACTTTTGATTGAGGGTGCATGATATACAGAACATCAGATGTAAAGAGTCTGTAACAGCAAAAAAAGTTGGATATTTAACTTATTGATATGAAGAAGTTATGTTGGTACCAAAAACTGGTGTCAATGGTCAGACATACACCAAAACAAACAAACAAACAAACAAAAAACCTGTAAAGAAGTGTTCCTGAAGTATTTAATCACAATACTTTTGAGAGTATTGGATAACCTTTCTTCCTGATATGTTTCACATGGACACAGTTTATTTTAAAAATTTTTCATCTTTTTCTTCTTAAAAACAGCTGTGGGAGGAACAATGCCTTTTCATTGGTTTTGTTCCTGGCAATAACCACCTGTTGATGTTATTGTTGATAATGTCCTTAAAGAGGAGGAAATGTCAATCAGCTTATGTAAAGGTCCTTTCAACCTCCTATTTGGTCCATCTTAGATAAAGGAAATTTGGAGCCAATAATCAGATTTTTTTTAATCTTAAGAATGTTCTCCATTATGTTTTTAGAACAATATTCACTAATAAAAATGTCTGTTGCTAGCTCCTACTCCCATACTTTATTGTAAACCTTTATAGAATGAAGTCCTATTCTCAGTTTCCAGAAAGCCTACACTACCAGGATCTTTAGGCAGATGTATCAGTTCTATTACTTAATAACTCCAATGAAAGTTGTGGAATATTTGTGTAGATTGCCTGAGAAATTGTTGTAGCTGAGTTATATGGATTTTTTTTCAACACACATATTAAAGGAAAGCTACAATTTATTATTTTGAATTACAAAATTGTGTTTGGAATTAAAGATAAAAATATCACACTTTTATCTTATATTTAAAAATAGACACTTTATTATATTAAGAAAAAACATCTAGCTCTATCTTGTTATTTCTTTATCACAAAGAAGAAAGAAGTGAAATCCGTATTTAAAAGGCTGTGGAACATTGTGCATTTAAAGTACTCAGCAAGTTATTCCCTAAAGCACTCCATATGATATGTAAATCTTTTGATCTTTCACAAAATGCATTAATACTATAAAGAATAATGAGTACAAGCTTGGAAAATACAATATTGACTGTCAATGCAGCGCACTTAGCCACAATTATTATTTGCATGGCTTTTGCAACATAACTGGAGGGGAGACGTCTGTGAATTCGTTAAGAACATGCCAGTCTCTGCTAAAGAAGATTTAATTTTATATGAAAGACTTCTTTTGCCCTTTCCCCTTTCATTTGTCATTCTTTTTTCCAAAAACCATTTTTTCAAGATAGGAAAAAATCTTTGGGAAAGGGTAGAATTGACTCGAGTTTCAAAAGAGATGTCCCGCTACCCCGTTGTTATTAATTACCATATGATGGATAAAATAACTCGGCTTTGGGAAGTATTACCCTATGATACCCTGCAGAAAGAATATTTAAAACATGATAAGCTGTTCTTTCTAGAAATCTTTATTTAAAACTTAGTGTGGCAAGCTGAACGAAATGCTTTCTTTAAGTTTAGTTTGAGAATAATTTAATTGACGTTCCTGAATGTTTCAGAAATTGCAAATTCTGTTTGAACTTGCTCAATAGCATTTACTTGAAATAAACAAGTGACAATCTTTTTAATGCATCAGATAAAATTTTGACAGTGGAGTTCACTTTGTCTTAGTCAAAATAAGTAATAAGACTTTTTTTATGACTGCTTGTGTTTATGATATGATATAGCACCTGGTTAGTTATGCAGTCCTATGAGTTCAGAGCTACCAGGTAAGGTCAAATAGCTCATGGTAGAGACAATGTACCACAGGATTTAGGAGTAGTTATACAAATGTGAAAAAAAATTGACTCCCATGATGGAATAATGATCCCAAGATGTTAGTACCTCATCATAATGTCCCTTATGCATAGGAACATTAATACATAAGACACTGGTTGGACACTTGGAGTTCTTCTCAAATACACAACTATATCGAAACATTTGGGAGCATACTAATAGATTTTGACTCTAAAATTTGAATGACAAAGCAGCTAGAATATCTACCAGGATCTTGAAAAGTAAGCACAAAATTTGAAGGACTTTGCTATTTGGTTTTATGATTACAATAAAGCTATAGTAATCAAGGCAATATGGTACTGTTTACAGAAAGCTAAATAGATTATGGATCAGAATAGAGAGTCCCCTATTTGTGGCCATTTGGTTTTTGATAGTGGCACCAAAGCAGTACCAAAGGGGAAGAAAATCTTTTCAACTAGTAGTGCTGAAGCAATGGGATATCTGAATGGGGGAAAAATAAAACTCAATTCCACACTATACACAAAAATCAATTCAAGATGGATCATAGAGTAAATGGAAGAGTTGGAATATTAAAATATTTGAAGAAGTACAGGATAATATTTTTGCAACCTGAGGGTAGGCAAAAGTTTCTCAGCGAAGACATAGAAATCATGAAAATAAAAGAGGAAAGTGTGATTAATTAGATTTTATCAAAATTTAAAACTCTTGCTCATGAAAAGATATTAAGAAAAGGAATAGGTAAGCTATAGATAAGGAGAAAATATGTATCTGACATATTTTCAGATAAATAAATAAAATATTATCTGATAAATATGTTAGAGTATGTATAGAACATATGCAACTCAAAGTATAAAAATTAACATCCCTATTTAAAATTGGAAAATGATTTGAACAGTAACTTCACAAAGAAAAATGTACAAATGGCCAAATACACACATATACAAAAGTGCTCAAATCATTATTCATAAAGGAAATGTCAATTTAAATCATAATGAAATACCATTACACATGCACCAGAATGGCTAAATTTTATTTTATTTTTAATTTAAAATTTTTTAACTTATTCTTTTTAGTTATACGTGACAATAGAATGTATTTTGACATATCATATATACAAGGAATATAAGTTCCCATTTTTGTGGTTATACATGATGTGAAGTTACACTGATTGTGTATCACACATCAACATAGGAAAATTATGTCCGATGCATTCTACTGTCTTTCCCATTCCAGTCCCCACTTCCTTCTCCCCACTCTGCCCTGTGCAATTGGTAAACCTCCCTTTCTCCCTCCCTCCGTTACCCCTACCTCTTGTGAGTCAGCATTTACATGTCAGAGTGAACATTTGACCTTTGGTTTTGGCAGATTGGCTTATTTCACTTAGCATGATGGGCTCCATTTCCATTCATTTACTAGCAAATGCCATAATTCCATTCTTCTTTATGGTTGAGTAATATTCCATTGTGTGTGTGTGTATATATATATATATATATATATATATATATATATATATATATATATCACATTTTCTTTATCTATTCATCTATTGAAGGACACCTAGATTGGTTCCATAGCTTAGCTATTGTGACTTGAGCTGCTATAAACATTGATGTGGCTGTGACACTACAGAATGCTGATTTAGGGTCTTTTGATTATATGCCAATCGTGGGATAATTAGGTCAAATGGTGCTTCTATTCCAAGTTTTCTGAGGAATCTCCGTACTTTCCGTAGTGGTTGCACAATTTGCAATGTATGAGTGTACCTTTTCCCCTCACATCCTCATCAACATTTAGTGTTACTTATAGTCTTGAAAATTGCCATTCTGACTGGAGTGAGATGGAATCTCAGTGTAGTTTTAATTTGTATTTCTCTTATTGCTAGTGGTGTTGAACAGTTTTTATACATTCGTTGACGGATTGTATTTCTTCTGGGAGGTGTCTGTTCAGTTCTTTTGCGCTCCCCTCCCATACACACTTTTTTTGGTGTTTTTTGAGTCTTTATATATCCTGGAGATTAATGCTCTATCTATCCGAGGTGCAGATGGCTAAGATTTTCTCCCATTCTTTAGGTGTTCTCTTCACATTCTTGTTTGTTTCCTTTGCTGTGAAGAAGCTTTTTAGTTTGATACCATTCTATTTATTGATTCTTTATTTTACTTCTTGCATTTTAGAAGTCTTGTTGAGGAATTTGGTTCCTAGGCCAACATGATGAAGAGTTGGGTCTACTTTTTCTTCTAGTAGGGTAGGGTCTCTGGTCTAATATCTAGGTTCTTAATCCACTTTGAGTTGAACTTTGTGCAGATTCAGAGATAGGGGTCTAATTTAATTTTGTTACATATGGATTTCCAGTTTTCCCAGCACATTTGTTGAAGAGGCTATCTTTTCTCCAATGTATGTTTATGGCACCCTTGTCTAATATAAGATAAGTGTATTTATGTGGGTTTGTCTCTGTGTCTTTTATTCTATGCCATTGGTCTTCATGTTTCTTTTGGTGCCAATACCATGCTGATTTTGTTACTATAGCTCTGTAGTATAATTTAAAGCCTGGTATTGTGATGCCTCCTCAGAATGGCTAAAATTTAAAGACTGACATCAAATAATGGTGAGAATATGGAGCTACTGGGACTCTTATACATTGTCAATGGGGATATAAAATTATACAATCCCTTTGAAAAGCAGCCTGTCAATTTCTTATAAAATGAATATACTAAAGTCTATTTTATGACCCAACAATTTCACTTCTTGGTATTTAACTAAGAAAAATTAAAATATTTTTAAGAGTTTTTGGTAAGACATTTGTAGCAGCATTGTTTGTAATAACCCAAAAGCAGAAACAACCCTAGTGTCCATCAACAGAAATAGATAAGCTGTGATAAATGTATCCAATGTCATGCTACTCAGCAATAAAAAAAAAAAAAAAGACTACTGAAATAGGCAATATGGGTGAATTTCAAAAGCATTATGCTGAATGAAAGAAGACAGACACTAAAGAATGCATATTATATGATTCCATACATAAGAAGTTCTAGAACAGGCAAAACTAACCTTTGGTATTTCCGGGATGCCACAGATAATGTATATTTAGAAGGGGTTTAGGCTACCTGAATATACTTAAGATCACTTAAGATCATTTAAGAGTGTGAAAATTTTTTACCACAAATGAAGACATCATTAACAAATGCTTACCTCTGTTGTGTAATATGCATGCTGAATTGTTGAGAAGTATAATAATGTCTGCAACTTACTTGAAAAACATCCCCGAATTAAGATGAATGGATGGATAAATAGTTACATGATAAAGGAAATGTAGTAGTAACATGTTAATCATGGAATCTTGGTGGAGATAAATAACTATAACAGTTTTTTCTTATAAAAAGTTAGATCCTTTAAACATTTTTCCACTCCATTTTATACACCAACGGATTGTTTTCTAGGAATTTATTGTAACAGACTACATTTTACACACTTATAGATTTCTTAATCTCCAATAGCTTATGGTAATTGGCCTAGTAGTATAATTTATTTATTTATTTTTTGGGGGCGGGGTGAGGGAGAAGGGGGTCGATGAATAAAGGAGTCTTTAGCAATTTGTAGGAAAAAAAGGACTAATTCTGACAATTCTAAACAAAAATGTTTTATATATTCATTATATTGCCAAGGGTTGTTCTTTCTTCTTTGTCATTTGCTAAGGGCCAAGAAAGATTATCGGTTAGTGTAAAAGTATGTTTTAGTCAGTGTAATATTGTACATGGTTTTCCTGTTCAGTAGCTTACCCTCCCAAAGCTTAAAAAACCTCTTTTAAAATCAAATTGTAGGGCTGGGAATGTGGCTCAAGCGGTAACGCTCTTGCCCCGCATGCTCAGGGTGCTGGGTTCGATCCTCAGCACCACATAAAAAAATAAAATAAAGATGTTGTGTCTGCCAAAAACTGAAAAATAAATATTAAAAAAATTCTCTCTCTCTTCTCTCTTAAAAAAAAAAAGAAGATCAAATTGTACAGATATAGTGCCCTAAAAAAAAAAAGTCTTTTGGGGCTGGGGGGGTTGTGTCTCAGTGGTAGAACACCTGCCTGGCATGTGTGAGGAGATGGGTTCAATTCTTAGCACCAAATAAAAATAAATGAATAAAATAAAGGTACTGTTTCCATCTACAACTAAAATTTTTTTTAAAAAAGTTTTTCTATATTGCAATTTTCAGAGCTAGAAGATGTAGACAGAAGACAAGCCTATATATGTTTTTTCGTTCACAAATGTCAATGATTTTTCTTTCATTTGGTGACAGATAAGAGTGTAAGGAAAACATAATACTATACTATACTTCTAAAATGACATTCAATTTACCTTTTAAATTAACCTCAAAGAGATTTTTTTTTAAATATCAAGATTATCAAAATGCCTGCTTTATTCTGTTAAAGTCTGGACTCCTATTGATTTTATCAATACTTTATCTATAATGCCTTCAGAACTTCTTTCAGCATAATTTTCTTGGGCAAATTTTTGTAGATTCACTGAAAACATAGAAGCCTAAAGAAAATGAAAATCTACATAAACTTTCAGTTAGATTTCTATTATTCAAAACATTCAGGTGCTGTAGCTGATCTAAGGTCTCAATATTAACTAATGACATGATTACATCCAGGAAAGAAATGAAAACATACAGAGAAAATTTGTGCAAAAATGTTGACATTAAATTCTCTTCCTCAATTTAACTGTGGTCTTCCTCTGAGAAAGAAAGCAGTCCATTTGTAAAATGTGACCTTTGTTTAATCTAGCAAACACATACTGGTTTTTCTCAGAGTTGTATTTTAAAATTTTGTCTTCTATATAAAAATTAGAAAGAAAAATTCAGTCATGAAACTATCTGTTATGGATTAGATATTAGCTGTCCCCCAAAAGTTCACATTTGAAACGATGCAAGATGGAGGAGAAATGACTGGGTTATAAGTCTTAACCCAATTAATTAAAAAAAAAAAAACCCTACTGGGATCAACTGGGTGGTAACTGAAGGCAGGAAGGGTGTGTAGGGAGGAGGTGGGCATTTGGGGTGTACATTTTGTATCTGGCGAGTGGAGTCAGTCTCTCTCTCTCTCTCTCTCTCTCTCTCCTTTCTGATCATCATGTGAACTGCCTCCCTCTGCCACACTCTTCTGCCATGATGTTCAGCCTCACCTTAAGCCCCAAATGAAGCCAACTGCTTGCTGTCTGTGGACTGACACCTCTGAAACTGTGAGCCCTCAAATAAACTTTTCCTTCTCTACAAATGTTCTGGTTAGATCTTGTAGTCACAGCAGTGAAATAGCTGACTAAAACATTGTCTTTGAAGAACTTCTTGGACCATGTATTTGACATAGAGAAAAGGTCCTAGTCCCAGTGGCCACTGGGAGCAAGCATGTCTGCTCATTCTTTCTTTCATTCACTCATTAAACGTGCATTGCGCCTGCTATGTGCCAGTTTCTGGAATAGATCTGAGCTCGAAGATGATTCAGAAATAATCCCAATCTTTAAGGAATTCGGTCAGGAGAAACAGAAAGCCATATGCAGAAATAATTGTTTTATAGTGATACAAGCACTGTAAAGACATGTGCAAAGGACAGCAGTGATTAGAGGGAGAGTGTGACTAGCTCTGTCTGGAAAGACTCAGGCAGGACAGCCAAGAAGCAGGAGAGCTTGAGCCAGTTCATGCACAAAGCCCATGGACACTCCTGGCGATAGGTGTTGCAAAGCCACCAGTACTCGAGACACCAAGTCTGCCGCTCACTATCTGGACTATCTGGAGGGAGCCCGGGTGAACTGTTTCCAGCAATGACAAGCTGAGCCCCCGGAAGGCGCATGTGCCCTGCTGAGAGTATTAGGCTTTGCTCTATTCGACTGTAGGTTTCTTAAGAGGTTGATGGAGAAGAAATGAAGGCTTCTTCCTGGGTTTCTGGCACAGGTAAATAAGGGAATTATTCACTAAAATGGGAAATAGAGAGAAGGAGCATTTTCAAAGGCAGTTTTTGAAACTGTGTTTTCATCAACTCTACTTACAGATTTCTGTGGGATGTCCAGCCGCAAATAACCAAGTGACAGGTTTATATGTAGGTTATGGTCATGAATGAAATCCCCCAGAGGCAGATGGATGTGACAGCAGAAAGCTCCCAGTCCTTAAAAACACTGGCATTTACGACTGGAGCACAGGGGAGGAGGAGTAGAAAATGGTTAAGAGGTAGAAGAACTAGCAAAAGGGCCCGAGGAGGAGGAGGAGGAGGGTCCGATTCTGGAGAAGCCGATTAGCGAGAGCAGAGCGGCAGAGCGAGGGACGCCTGCGCCGGCTGGGTCTGTGCTGATGGCTGCGCTCTTGGCCAACCGCCAAACTCGTTCAGTTGCTGCACCCTCGAACCTAGGAGCTGTAGAAAACTTAAATATTAAGCTTCAAGGCTGAGGTCACATGTTTGGGATTTAGTTTCTTGCCTTGGTTGTCACAATGATGGAATTTCTGCTTTTTAAAATGTCCCGTACAAGACCCTGAAGCTGGATCTCGTGATGGGCACGCAGGGCCAGCAGCGCAGCCCAGTCCTGAGTGTTCGGTGGGTTCCTGCTGTAGGTATCCTCGTGTGCCCACCTACCCACGGCCTTGACCACAACGTCTGAAAGGAAGGGGACAATTTAAAGGAATATTCACATCAAATCACGTGAATATTTAGAAAGATCAAAAAATGCATCTATTGCTGCCACAACCTCAGGGCCAGAAAAACCTTTCATGCTGATAAAGTTCTGTTACTTTAAAAAAAAAAATGCCTCATTATCACAGCAAATGACACATCATAAGCGCTGTCTAGTATTAGCAAGATGCAGAACATTTTATGTAAAAACATACAAAGAAATCTTATGCATTTCTATATATCATAATGTTTTTAGAAGTTAACTTTCTTTGGAGAAGACTTTTTTTTGTTGTTGTTTTGAATGACAACTCGCAATTACACCAACAAACACTCCTGTTCACTGTAGCAACCAAACAGATGGATACTCAGATACACCCACAGGAAAATCAAAAAGGAGCGAGATCTGCATTTCTCTCTGTCTGTCTGTCTCTCTTTTGGATTGGATAGGTTTATTTCATTTTATTATTTAAAAATTGTATTTTGCTCTGCTGATGTGTCTAATACCATTGGAACCTGAATTTGAAAGCATCAATGAAGAAAGCATTTTTAAAAATAAAGTATTGTTTCTGGTAATTGATCCTATTTTAATTTACTCAATAATACATGTTATTTAGAGATAATTACTTTATTCAGATTCCAGTTTGAATAAACAATCTTTGAAAAAAGACCAGATGTTGGCAGGTTGAGAGTAAGAGTTGTAAATTAGACTTCATCTTCCTGGTTAGGGAGGAGGACATTCTGGATAAGTCCATTAAAAGTGATATTATAGCTTAAATAATTTTACAATTATAGAACCTCATCTTTTCTGATGAGTTTGAAAAGTTCAGCCCATTTTGACAACTAGTAATTAGCATGAAAGTTAAGTTAATGAAGAAACTTTAAATACAGTGGCTTAAAGAAGATAGTATTTGGCAGAGTATTTGGGTGTTGGGATAGTTCTAGTCCCAACATAGTCATACAGGAATACATCTTGTTCTACCATCACTTGGAGCAACGTTCTTGTCTCCATGATCAAAGCTGGCTTGTGGTTGCTTCCATGCTCCAGCTAGGGGCTGGGAAAGAGAGGTGTACTGGAGCAAGTGGATTATCTTCCATGTTGGAAGTCCCAGAAGTTGTACACGTCCCCTCTGTCTGTATTTGCTCACATAGCCACATTCAGATTAAAAGGAAGTGGACAATACAGTCTCTGGCAGGGTGTCCACATGCCCAGCTTAAACCTTAGAACTAAGGCAGAAAGGGAGAACAGATATCAATGGTCAACCAGAAGTCTTCTGATCTTTGCAGGATACTCAAATAGAAACACTGTAATGCTGACCTTGGACTCAATGGCTCAAACAATGCTTAAAATGTACAAAAGATCATACTGCAGAAAGAGGGGAATAGAATGCAATCTATTCCAAATGAATATTTTTAAAAGACACAGTAATGTAGAAAGATAGTAAAAAGGCTCAGAGCTTAAATAAACACATTTGAATAGGAATTGATGTGTTGTAAGACAAATGAAAGTCGGTTGATTTACCATGCCTCCATCCAAATGAAAATAAGGTCACCCCTAATTCTGAGAAGTTCATATAGGAAAGGGAAAGAATTCTAATTAGGATTAAGAACATTATCTCTCTCCAAATGTCTGAAAGCATACAATACTGGTTCTGTCTATGGCTATACCTATAATTTTGCAATATGACTTTTTAAAAAAGGAGGAGACAATTTGGTAAACTGATAACTAATTTAGATAATGCTAATTGTATTGGGTGAAAGATGATTAGGAAAGTTATAAAAGAAACCTCCAGTGTGTTCTGCATGGGATATTATTGAAAACATGAATATTGTATAAAGCTATTATCCCTTCCACAAAAGGGAGATGGTTCCTGGATGCACTTGTATTATAAAAAAATCAGAAGAGGAGGAGCTGGGGGCAGGGGTGGGGGGCAGAGTGGTTATGCTGACTTTGGTACACTCTTGAATCCCTCTTTAGTTTCCTTCTGTGAATGGTATTTGTGCACTCGCACGCACACACACACGTGACCTAATTGTATAATATTCTTTGACTTTATAATCACAAACTATACTTTGCATGTGGATTACCAGTACAAATTTGCTACTTCCTTCTCAGTGAAATACAAATAGCTTTGGATATTCAGTAAACCCACTTGATTTTAGCTATACACACAAGTTGCCGCCTTAGAACATTATGGGACTTAATATCCCTTCTTGTGGGATGGTTGCTATGATTAACCAGTTTTTGGAAGATTAGTCAAATATTTGTTTCCCATTTTAGGTAAACATTGTATGTATGATGGTTTATTTCAGGTATCAGCTTGACTGGATTAAGGGATACCTAGATAACTAGCAAAGCATTCTTTCTAAGTATGTCTGTGAGGCTCTTTGCAGAGGAGACAGGTGTGTGAATCAGGGAAATGAGTAGGGAAGATCTGCCCTCAAAGTGGGTGGATTCCATCCAGTTGGCTGAGGGCCTGTATAGAATAAGAATAGGGAAGGTGGTTTCTCTCTCCCTCATAAAACTGGGACACCCTGATTCTCCTGAAATTGGTCATCAGGACTCCAAGTTTTCCAGCGTTTGGACTGCAGGACCTGGACTAGTAGTCCCCCAAGTGCTTATGCCTCTGGCATTGGACTGAGAGTTACACTATAGGCTTCCCTGGTTCTGAGACCTTCTGGCTTGGACTGTCCTTCCTGTTTCTTTGGCTTGCAAACAGCCTATTGTCGGAGCTTTTCATGCTCCATAATTATGTGAAACAATTACTCAAATCCCTTCTCATCTGTGATCTATCTATATGTCTATCATCTATTGATAAATCCCACCGACTCTCCCTCATAACATGCAGGATATCTATATCCACCGATCTATATATTTATATGGATATGAAGATGGATATATAGATAGATCCATATACAGAAATAGATACCTTATTGATTCTTGATTCTATCTGGAGAACTTTAATACAGTGTGCTAATTTCCATTACAAGTATGGTGTCCTATACTGAATATGTTCAATGTTATTTAGAATAACTGTATTTCTTTATACAATGTGATTGTCAACAGGGAAGATATGGTGATTGTCCTGTGAACATTCAATTAAACAAAAGATACATCCTTTATAAGAGGTAACAGACTTCCTTCCACTTCTGAAATTCAAGTCAAGCAACCCCTCTAAGCTAGTTATTTTCTGTCCTTCCCCTTCCCACATTTTTCTGCCTTCCTTTGTGGCATAGGAAGATGACCCCTTTGGAGCACATCTCTTGAGCTTCCCTGCTCCTGAATTTCTGATTGTATCTAGCTGCTCTTTAGAGGTCAGAGGGTGTGAATAAAGGTTTGGGGCTCTTCTCTTCTTTCCATGCTCTATCTCAGGCAACAGCTAGTTCTTTCTGGAATCACCACTCCCACTGGTGACCCTTTTCTGCTGATTCACCTCTCATTGTGTTCAATAGCTACATTTCTTCCCCTTTGTCCTTTCGGTCTAGAGGTGGTAGCAACTTTCTACTGTAGCTGGTGCCTGGGCATCTCAACATCTGCTGTTCAATTTCTCAACCCAGCCAGCCCACATCTCTATAAGGAATGCTTCCGTAAATTTCTTCATTTGATTCAGCTGGAGTGAATTCTGTTTCCTGCCGCAACAATGATGGGGAAGTCAGCAGACAAGTCTTTGTGTTGATCTATGTTTATCAGGTTCCAGAAAGAGTTATCCATACCCAGTTTAATTTTTTCTTTGTTTCCATCTTGAACTCATTCCAACAAGTCATTGGTCTTATTGCTCTACCACTCTGCCCTTGTCAAAGTCACCAAAATCAATAACTAATGGTAACCTAATGGTCAGGTCTCATCTGACTTGATCTTTCAGCTTCATTGAGCACAAGTAGCCATTTCCTTCTTGAAATTTTCTCTTTACATGACTTGATAGACATCACACTCTGTTGACATTTCTTTCTTTCTTTTTTTTAAAGAGAGAGAGAGAGAGAGAGCGAGAGAGAGATAGGGAGAGAGAGAGAGATAGTTTTTTTTTTTAATATTTATTTTTCAGTTATCGGCAGACACAACATCTTTGTATGTGGTGCTGAGGATCGAATCCGGGCCACACGCATGCCAGGCGAGCGCGCTACCACTTGAGCCACATCCCCAGCCCCTCTGTTGACATTTCTAACATCTTATTAGCCAACCTTCTTGGTCTCCTTGGTTGGATCCTTCTTGTGTGATGGAGCTGTTTTTCATAGGCACTTTCTGTTTTTTTGTGGACACTCAGACTGCATTTGTGAATCTCTCTAGCAGTTTAGAAGGGCCACAGTTGCCACTTCCAGATGTGGTCCCTCACTCCTCCTATGCACCATTCTTCACCTTCTTTCTCTTTCTGCTCACATGATACAGATGTTTATGATGACATTGGAAGCCATGGGGTAAAGATGGAGAAGCTACAAGATAGGAGGAGAGTCACTCATCAATCCAGACACCCATTTTGTACTCTATGTTAGTGAGAAATAAACTACTAAATTTGAACCATTATTTATTTTTGGCTTTTTTTTTTTGTGACAGCAATAGTATTACCTGAACAAATTCACTCCTTGGCTCCCTGTCCCTTTAACATCAAGTGACCAGGGTTCAGTTCTTAGATCTCTTCTTCTTCTATACCCTTTTCTTTGTGACTTTATCCATTCAAAAACTGATTTACTCCCAGATAGTTTTAAAAATACCATCTATATTTTTGTAAGCCCCAGTATTTTGATTACTCAGTGGAAAAAAAATTCTTGGACTCCATACTGGTTGGTTATTACATCCCCAATAGCTCTTCCAGCACAATATGTAGCACCTGTCTCCTTCCCTGATATCCACACCTGGAATACTGCAATGGAGGAGGCCTCCATTCTCTCTGCTTCTGCATTTGCCCTTTCCTGCCTGTTCTTAATGTGGTCACCAAAATCAGATCATGTCACTCTTCTGCTCAAAATCTGCATATCTTTGCCTCCCACTCTGGAGAAATCTAGGGGCCCATAAGGTCCTCCAGGAGCAGCCCTTGCTACCTCTTTGACCACATTTCCTACAAAACTCGGTCTGGATAATCCTGCCACGCTGGGGTCCTTGCTGCTCCTCTTTGACATTCCCAGAGCTGCCATCCCTCATCTCCTTGACTCACTAATCACCCTATCAGTGAGATTTCCTTAGCCATTCGTTTAAGTAGCAATCCCTCTGCACATACTCAATTCTCTCCCTTCCTTTTCATTTCTTTCTCATAACAGTTATCACAAGCCTACATACTATTTGATTAAAGTGCCTTGTGTTTTTTATCTTCACTCCCCAGCATTTAGCTCAATATAGAAAGAGATTCTTTTCGTGTTTTGTTCCCTGCAATATATCAGCACCTAGAACAAGAGTTGTGGAATGAAAGAATGAATGCACTCCTTTTAAACCAGAGAGGAAAATCCAAGTTTTAAAGTGCTTTTTATAAAGCAAGCCACAGAAGAAGCAATGTGGGGGAGACAGGAGCAACCTGAGAGTGCAGTCGCCACCCTGAGACTCCCCAACAAACGCAAGGGTATGATGCCCCCAGAGAGGCTGCAAAAGCAGAGGCGTTAATATGGATCTTGCTCTGTGCTCAGAAAGTCACTTAAGAACTGTGACAGCCAAGAACTCACTGACTGCCACTAACAGCAAGAAGCTCCTGGTCCTCTGGGAGGCCTTCAGTAAGTGCTGCAGCAGTGTGCTGGAGAAGGTGAAAGGGCTACAGGAGCAAGAAGGAGTCCAAGCCAGTCTACAAGGACCTGCACATCTCCAAAGATGTCCCTGGGGTGGGTGGGGGAACTCAGTCATCGTGGTCCTATGGAATCTGCTTCATTCTGAACTAAAAATTCACTCCCCTATCCTTCAAAGACCTGCCCTTTAAAGGACACCATACATGAGAGAGAGAGAGAGAGAAAGAGAGATTGACAGTGATGACTTCATAATGTAACAGAAAATATTCTGCACCATTACTAACTAGCATTTCTGTAGCCCTCAAACCTGAAACCATCCCAATAATCATGCTGACAGAGGTGGCTGGAGAAGATTGGGGTCCACTCACCAGTATTCCAAGACCCATAGCAAAGAAACACTTGAAGCTAGTCTTGCTCGATTTAACACAAAAGTATTTTAAGGCAAGTGTGTTTTTATTTTTATGTCATATTATCAAATGGATATATTTTAATGTGAGTTTATAAATAGGTTTGTATTTTTCTTTTTATAAAACAGTATAAAGTCAGTATAAATGGAAACGGGGTAAAGAAAAAAGAGTGAAAGATTAAGGATAGAAGTTGGAAATGACAGAGGCATAAGCAATCAACACACAGTGCATGATCTGCAATCCTTCTTCCTTATGTTTAAAGAAATGTCCCCATTCAGTGCCCTGCATAAGTTGAATACAGTAACATAGACCTCAGTGCACGTAGCATTCATTCATTCTCAAATACTGAGCCGGAGTTGTGCCTTTTTCTTTCTACATTCACTTGGCAATCAATTCACATCATCATCATTATCCTGTCATCAGCAGCAGTTAAAGACAGATGGGGCCCTTCAGACATTAGAAGTAGCCCAATGTGCAGATTTTAGTTACTCCTTTTTTTTCCCCGTGTGAAATAACCATTCCGGTTATGGAGCAATAATAAAACATTTCTTACTGAAAAACCATGAGAGATTAAAAATGGGTTTGGCCTGGCCTGTGAGAAATGATGTCAAGTGATGTAGTGGGCTAATTATTGTGAAGACTTAATTCCTGTGTCATCAGGTATTTATAGATATACAAAGCATTCTACTGATTAAACAGCATTCAAGGTGACTAAACATTAACCATGATTGACAGTTTACAGACCAGACAGACTAAAAAGATTAAATAACATTAGAAAGTGACAGGTGACTTCTTTCCCCTCTGGGCATTTTGCCCTGTGAGGAAAACGATTGAGACTTCTAATAATATTGCTAACAAGTAAGTTCTGGACTGTTTGCTTGCAGCAGTCCTATTCCAGTAAGGAATGCAAATCCGGTTATGCATCTTTTTCATCTTGGTGAGGTTGCAGTGGCTATAGAAGTTAGATGTAAGGTAAAGGAAAAATAGAACTTCCTTGGGACTTAAAATGCCCTGAAATGTCCAACTTCTAGAGACAGATAATGTTTCAAAGCTGTTAGCCAACATCAATTTATTTTATATTGGATACGTGTTCTCTTAGAAATAGAGTCAAGATTTTCCTAAATTCAGATATTCATCATTTCAGGTAACTACCTTTGCTTCTATAGAATTTCCCATGTAGCTGTGATTGCACTTATTTTACATGATTTCTAATTAAATACCTATGTATGCCTCACCTCATTCTCTTTTTCTAGAATGTTCAGAGGTTTTTGTTTTTCATCTCCTTTAAGCTGGATGCTACTGCTTTCTATAAAACTTTAATCCTAAAACCTTACATGCCTGTGGTTCTTTAAACTATATGAATTGTTTGTTTTATCTCATATCTCATGGCAGTAATAGCATCTAGGCTGGGGTCATCATGAGGACTGATTGACAGAATGCATGTGAATTATTTAGCAAAGTGCTAGCCCACACCATTTTAATTAACTAATTTCTGCATGGAAGTTTTACAATAGCCCCTTAAAATGGACAGAGTTAAGCAGTATTTCTATCTCTTGTGAGTTAATTTTAATTATACAGGATAATGGGCTCCACAGTGGCATATTCTTATGTGCAAATAACATGCTTTGATCATATTCACCCCTTCCCTAGGTTTTTGTTTAATGGGTGAAGAATCAAAGACACAAAACTTGAGTGGCTTTCCTAAAGTCACAAGGCTATTGACGACCTAAGTGAAGATTAGAACTCAAACCTTCTGGTTTCTAATCTGAATATGTTCCCTAGAATCTTCTAGACCTCACTGCCTGCTGCTCTGGAGTGTGGGATGCCCTTGACTTCTCCTTATCGTTGTCTAGAAGGCAAAACAACTATCACTAAGGCTCCCATCTGAAGTCTCACAGCTCTTTTAGTCCCTATCTATTTTTTGTCTATGAAGACTGTATTTTGTGTTGATATATAATTTGGTTTCAATCCTGACTCCGGTGCTTAATAACAGTGCATAAAATGGACATAAGATTATTGTGAGGATCCCAAAAGTGAGATATTGCCTATAACATACCTGCCTCATGGAAAGGACTCCATAAATTATTTTCATTGGTATTATTATTATTCCTAGATAAACTCCAGAGCTGAGCCGCTGTACCTGCTGCCATATCCACGTCTCCACACCAGCTGTCCCCTTGGGTTCCAGCCAAACTGGCTCATGGCCTCAACACTCCACTGAAACTACTGCTCTCCTGTCAATAAATTCCTCCTTCCAACCAATCCAGGACCTGTCTCCAGCTTGTGACACTGTAGATCCATCCCTCTCCACTGGATGCTTTTCAGTCTTGGCAACAGTGTACCCTACCCTGGTGGTTTTCCTTATACATGGCTCCCTCCTCTTCTAATGGTAGTACTTCCCCCAGCCCACCCTTCTGAGCTCTGCCTGTCCCTGCAGACAAAGTCTTGGACTTAATATTTTCCTTTTCAGCTGTACCTGATGAGGATCATGGTTTTATTTACTCCTCTATATTTGCTACCTGGTACTTATTATCTCTGCTTCTAAAGCATTTAATTGGTTTATTCCTACATTGTATACATCATTTTATAGAAGCGAGTGTGTGTGTATGTGTGTGTGTGTGTGTGTGTGTGTGTGTGAGTGTATAATACTTTTTCTCTATCTCTGAAGGCTTAGAGACTTAGAACAGTTGGAGGGACGTGATTAACATTATTGGCAAGAAGCAAAATTTTAAAAAAGCGCCCGAGCATCCTCTGTATCTCTTTGTCTTTTGCGAACTTTCAGAGGTGCTTTCGTGGGAGGGCATCTGATAGCAACATGAGTAGGCAGTTCTTCTACTTCCTTTCCATGCAGCATCTTAGCAATCCCTTAGAGAGTTGGAAACACATGAATAAACAGGGTGCATCTCCATTGCTGATGTTCCATTTAGAGTCTCACCGAAACAGCAGTAAATTTGAACTCATATCAATAAATCCTTGGAACAAGTGAACCTCCGCATCCTGTTTGAATAGCCAGTCTTGTTGCCAGTTATCTCAACACAGAATATTGTTGTCCTCACTTGTTCTTGGAATCCCATAGTGCTGAGAACCCTTGGAAAATCTTGGAAAATCCCCCCATTCTTGTAGTCTCCTTCCAACATGGATGCAATGATATATCTCAGTGTCTCCCTGTCGCTGCTCTATTTTGGGTCATTGATTAGAAATCTTATTAGCCCCCAGGCATCCTGGATACCTTGTTACAAAGAGACGGATACAGAAAACCTATGACCATTGACACAAAGTGAATCTAACAAGGAAGAAATATGGGGTCAAGGGCTGAGAACTCTGGAGCCTCTTTCTGCTTCTCCAGTTTGGTGCCTGGAGGGACCCTAAGTATGGTATAGACATGCATGTCAGTGCCCTTTTACACAGAAAAATAGGAAATGAATTCCAAACAATACTGGAAACAGCTGACCCTTTTAGCACAATGCTTAAATATGCTAGTGCTGCGCCAAGGCAGCATGTGCAGAGTAAATATTTTAATCCCTAATTAATCACTTTGGTTAGATTGGTAAAACACAAGTCTAATGAAAATAATTTGAAATTTCCTTCATGAATAATTGCCTTGTTCAGGGAATTGTGGGAAGAGTCAACTGACTGACCTTCCATTCTTACACAGCTGTACTGCTCCGAGACTTAATTTGTGTCCTTCAACCCCTTCCAGTCACCGTTATGAGATTAGAAATACCTTTCGTGCAGTTTAGCAGCAACGATGCAGTAAGACAGTTAAGTCAGCAGAGGGGTAAGGAACCAAGCAAGGCCTTGCCTTCTCGCTGTGGAGTCTTACAGTGTGCAGTAGAGGGGAGAGTGTCTTCGCGACCCTGCATTCTTTTATAGGTTGTGAGCATGATGGATTGCTGCAGGTTATTGAACTGCTCCTGTTCCTTTTTAATTAGAAACTTGAATAATAAGGTGCCCAGGGTTTGGGCATTTACAAAGAGGAGAGAAAGAATTTTCCAGCTCCGAGGGTTGAATGCTATCCTGATTAGCACTATGCCACCAGATTTAATTACTTCTTTGAGTAAATCAAATCTTTCTCAGAGGGCAACGTTCCCAGGGGTGCAGAGACCAAAGGTTAAGCCACCTTACTCGTTACCTGTTCAGACATGTTGGAACCTGTTAGATTTGGGCTGTGAGTGTGGTCTGCTTCATCCACTTGCCTGTTCTCCTTCACTTCCTCCCTGCCGCCCCTCAACCCCCTTCCAGCGATGAATGTATTGCTTATCTGGTTGGAATGTCACTAGGAGTGACTGGCAACGTGCCATATGGCTGGTGCACTCTGGCTCACACTGCAATCATTGCTAAAAATTGCCTGGTCCACCAGTCAGTTTGGCCAGTTCTGTGGACTGTCAAAGTCCACCTGGTGGACCATCTGCCACCTCCCCCTGGAGGTTCCTTCTCTCTTTTGTTTTCCAGTCTGGTCTTCCTCCTCAATTCTGCTCTTTTATTTGGGAGATTCAAATATTTGGGGGAATTTTGGTTTTGCTCCTTAGCAATCAGGAGGACAGGATGTTCTTAGGTTTCTGGAATGCATTTGGAGAATAGCGCATTAACCCTTTGCTGTCCTGCAGTTACTTTGAACGATGGCCCATAACTCACTTAAGCAGCTTGGGTATAAGGCAGAAAAATCCGGTTCAAATGCAAATCATGGAGGTAAGCAACTTGTAACCCAGGTGATAATTGAATGAAAATTTGGAGCAGATTTTGGGTCTCTATACACAAATGGAATTAACCACATTCTGTGCCAAAAGGGCTATGGAAGCCCTCCCATTTTATAAGATCAGAGGTGCAGAGAATTGGAAGCCAAACTGCTGGTTTTCAATGTATTTTGACTATTGTGGGTGTGTGGAGGGATAACTATGCATCCAAGAGCATGGTATGTGGTTAAGTATGATTAGTCGAATGGATTTTTTTGTTCTATTGGTCACTTTTAAAAATAACTCTATGGTGGGAATGTAAAGTAGTACGCCTGCTATGGAACACAGTACAGATAGTCCTCACAACATTAAAAATAAAGCTATCATATGATCCAGCAATCCCACTACTGGGTATGCATAGCCAAAGAAAATGAAATCAGTATGTCAAATAGACATCTCTTCTCCCATATTTGTTTTAACTCTATTCTCAATAGCCAAGAGATGGAAACAACCTAAGTGTCCATCAACTGATGAGTGGAAAAACAAACTCCACTTGCCTACATGTTCTCCCTAACTTTCTCCCTGCTGCTCCTCAATCCCCTTCCAGCAATGAATGTATCGCTGTGTAGGTGATACACATACACACTGGAATACCGTTCAACTGAAAAAAAAATGAACAGAATCCTGCTATTTGCTACGACATGGATGGAACTGGAGATCATTGTGCTAAGTGAAATAAGCCAGGCACAGAAAAACAAGTATCATATAATCTTGCTCATGTGTGGAACCTAAGAAAGTTGATCTCATACAAGTTGAGAGTAAAATGGTGGTTTACCAGAGGCTAAGGAGAATAGTGGGATCAGGGACATGGGGAAAGGTTGATCAGTGGGCACCAAACAATAGTTAGGTAGGAGTAAGAAGTTCTGGTGTGCTATTGCTCAACAGGGTAACTATACATGATGATTTTATACTATATATTTCAAAGAGCTAGAAGAAAGGATTTTGAATGTTTTTGCCATGAAGAAATAATAAATGTTGGCTGAGCACAGTTGCTCACGCCTGTAATCCCAGTGTCTCCGGAGGCTGAGGCAGGAGGATCATAGGTTCAAAGCTTGCCTCTGCAACTTAGTGAGACTGTAAGCAACCCAGTGAGATGCTGTCTCAAAATAAAAAAGGGTTGGGGATGTAGTTCAGTGGTTAAGCACCCTGGCATTCAATCCTGGCATTCCCCCCCCAAAAAAAATCAATGTTTGAATTGATATGTTTAAACTGATTTTAACATTATCCAGAGCATACATATATCAAAATACCACCAGTGCCTCATGAATATGTACATGTTTATATTTATAAATCCATTTAAAATTTTTAATTCATAATAGTAAAATAATAATAATTCAAAAGGATTATTTTCCCAGTCTCCCACTGCCAAACTTCTGAATCAAAGGGTTGCCAAAACAAGTCCAACTCAAGGAGAAATGGAAAAAAATAAATAAATAAAAGTGCCTGGATTGCAGAAGGCAAGCACTGCTTTATCACTGTGCCCAGGCTGGGTCCTGCGGATGACGGCTGAAGAGCACTTGCCCTCCCCTGCCAGAGCGTGTGTGTGCTAGGAAAAGAGCAGAGCTCACCTCTGCTGCTGGCTGGGTCACCCTTCCTTCCCGCCATACTGTCCTGGGCCTGAGGTCTCCACAAAGCAATTCCGAGACTGATTTGATGAATCACCTGGCTGCACTCTGGCTCTCTTGCTTTTCTGTTTCAGGTCAAAACTCTTATAGATTCCACAGTACACCTATGAAGATGTCTTTGTAGTTATCTGATTTTGTATTTCTGAGTCATTGGACAGGATTTGAATGGCACAAGTGCTCCCCTCTCCCCCCCACATCTTAACCCCAGACTGGAGCAGGTCTATCCATGCCCTGAAAGCCTGCATTTGTTTTCATTCATTGAGTCATGTTTATAGTGCACCTTCTAGACACCACATTTGTGCTGGGTGCTGCCCTGATTAAATGCAGCCTCTGCTCTATTTAAGTTTTCCTTGACATCACAATTTAATTGCTTCTTCCAGCTTCTTCCGCCATTTTTAAGACCACCATTCAGTTACCATTCAGTTGGTCAATCATACTTTTCTGCCCTCTCTTCAACATTGCTATTTCAGCTTTAAAGTCCTCTTCTGGCTCAACCTGCAAATACAATGTAACTGGGACCACTGGACTCTGTAGAGAAAAATAGATATGAAAAAAATGGATGGATGAATGGATGGGTAGATAGATCAACAGACAGATCTATCTTTTGAAGTGTGCTTTTATGTGGCACAGAAACATTTAATTGGAAGAAACACAAGAGGTCTTATAGTCCTTCCCTCATATAAATTCACAGGCTTGAGTGATTTGTTCAAGGTCACAGCTAATAGTACTGGAGTTGAGACCAGAGAACTGGCTTCTGACTCCTGGTCATTCCTTCTGACTTCATACTGTGATCCTTAACCCCAACAACTCATCACTGATCACCTCTGCATTCAGTCATTAAGACATGGGTAAAATATCAATAAGACTGAAAAAATCTTTAACAATGATAAACATGCCTGGAGTCTTTCCATTCAGTCTTTCTTCAGCCTGTGTTGGAACTTTTCACTGATTTTTTCCTTGGGATAGCCATTCCAGGCAACAGCCCAGAACTTGGCTGTCAGCAACACTGGAGAGAATCCAGCCCTCCGTCTCTTCCCCTACCCTGTTTTAATTACTTCAGTGGCACTTCTTCATCAGCTGAGTTTGCACATAAAAGCTGAATATCTGGCCCAGGGCCAGGGCTGCCTCTTAGACTGGGCAGAACTCTGAGTCTGAGTTTGGAGGTCAAGAGGTGAATTCTCCTTGTTCCCTCTCAGACTTTATAATGACAAGTCCAGGAGAACTTAGACCTTCCTCCTTTAATAAAATGTTCCAGTTTCCAGAAATTGGCCCCTTAATTTTGAAGTAAACTGCATTGATTTTTTTTTTTTTTTTTGGTGAGGGAGCAGAAATTTCACTTTCAGAATGTTTCTTTTTCTTTATTCAAGTCTTCAAGACAGTGTCTGCTTGACTTGCTACTTGTTTTTATCAAAGTGACTAATTATTTTTAAAACATAATGACGCGTGAGCCAGGCGCTGTGGTGCATGCCTGTAATCTCAGCAATTTGGGAGTCTGAGGCAGGAGGATCACGAGTTCAAACCCAGCCTCAGCAACTTAGCAAGGCCCTAAGCAACTCAGTGAGACCCTGTCTGTAATAAAATATAAAAAAGGGCTGGGGATGTGGCTCAGTGGTTGTTCAATCTGTAGTATCAAGAAGAAGAAGAAGAAGAAGGAGAAGGAGAAGGAGAAGGAGAAGGAGAAGGAGAAGGAGAAGGAGAAGGAGAAGGAGAAGGAGAAGGAGAAGGAGAAGGAGAAGGAGAAGGAGAAGGAGAAGAAGGAAGAAGAAGAAGAAGAAGAAGAAGAATCGTGTGAAACGTCAAATAGTTAGGTCTTTAAAATTAAGTCCCCATTATCAATATGGACACAGACCAGAACTTAGTATTCCTCTCCATTGTGCTTTGATTTGTGAGTCACTGATAGAAGCCAAGACTGGAGAGATGGATAAAGGGGAAAGATGCTGTCAATGTCAAGGAATTTAGAGTGTGGATGGTGACGTGGACAGCAAACAGGATCAAGTGGTTTGGGGACACTGAAGGACTGCTTCCCAGAGTTAGGCTCCCTAGCTATACAATTGCTATAGAAAATGGTAGAACTGAACTGTTTATCAAAGCTGCTGCTAGTGGGTCTAGCCTCTTGGGTTTTTTAATCCTGGGCCTATATGTGTCCTGTCTGGTCCATAACTGTGCTCCTGAGAATAGCATTTTATTGGGGAAAGTCTGAGGAAAAAGGGGAAAACAGTTTTTCTTACCCTACATCTTACCCACACTCATCTTACCCTACATACAAACGGGACTCCCAAGAAAGCCAGGTTTGCTCTCAACATGAATGAGAACACTTTAGCAATTAGTGAAGATCAGTCAGCTGAGGCCTCAGTGAACTCTCCGGCATTAGAAGTAAGAGGCTTAAAGGCTATCCTTCAAGGATTTGGAAAGAGAGTTCCTGTTTGGAATGGAAGATGGATTTGATGACTTCAAAGATTCAGATCAAAAGGGCTGTGATTCCCTGAATATCGTTTCTCTTCTTCTCACTTTAGCATTAAAAGTTTATGAATACTATTTAATTCCATCTCTAAATTGACTCACTAGCATACATGAAGCCCACGGCAAGGCCAGATTGGCAACTGCTCCTAGGATTGGGGTTTCAGTGGCTTCCAGAAGGCTCTGCAGACTAGAAATATACACCATTGCAGTCTTACTCTTTATTTAAGGCCACATCCCCTAGTCAAAGACTGTGGGAGAAGCAGTCCATGAAGTGTAATAGTACCTGGTACCTCACACAGTGGGGCGTGACAATTGTCAAGTTGCATGACCGAGAGAGCAAGCTTTGCCATACACCTCCGGATTGGAATCGCTGCGTGAATTTTGGCATATCCTCATCTAGTCTATAGACTATGGATAAGAAAAACACCTGCTTCATAAAGTTGTTATGAGAATTAAATAAATCCATGGAAAGTGTTTAGACGAGTGAGTGGCTGGCAGAAAGCAAGAGATCAGAAAATATTAGCTATTTAATAAATATCCATTTAAATGGTTTCAACTCTTAAGAGTAAGTTTGGCAGTGAGTAGGTGAATGGCTAGAAAAATTTTTTTTCTTTTCTTTATTTTGGTGCTGGGGATGAAACCCAGAGGCTAGAGCATGCCAGACCAGTACTCTACCACTAAGTTTTATACACCCAGCCCCACAGGGAAGGATTGTTTTTAGGGACAGAGGTTCTTTGAAGGGCTAGAGATGAACCAAGGTGGGGAGAAGGTCAAAGAAAGCAGAAACAGTGAGTAGAGGAGACAAATACTTTCTATTCTGCAATTTTGCCCAAGGAAGTCCAGCCCAGCTGGTTTCTGAAGTTCCATCCTGGTGAGTAAACCTCAGATAAAGAGCTTTGAGAACTCAGTTACCTATTAACTCATCAGACTTAAAATGCACAGGGACCCATCAGTACTTTCGTGTTTAGGCTTTTCCCTTCCCAAGTAAAACAGTCAGGGAGGCTCAAAGCCTCCTAACAGGACACGATTATATAAGGGCTTAATCTACTTCCTGGAAAATTGTCCATGGAGTTTTAATTAAGTTCCTCTAAAGACCAGGGAACTTAGAGGGCACCAAACAAAGGAAGAGAGTCAGGAGCCTGCCCAGCTGTGCTCCCCAGCATCTTCCACCAGCTTCTCTAGGGTTAGGGTGAGCACTCTGCATTGTTTTCTCATGAGTGGGTCCGTCTTTATCCCAAGGTAAAGGAAACTCCAGTGTCCTGGGATGAAGAATGTCTCCCAAGACTCCTTCAGCCATTGTTTGAACAACACTGGACACAGCCTGGCTTTTAGCAATCCCCCTCCTCACCCCACCCGACTCTCTGCTCATGTGTGATTTAAAAATTAATTTAGAATACAGCGAGATCAGCAAAACAAGGGCATTAGACGGCATCCTCCAGAAATGGACTTCTTGTACTCCAAAAATGTTCTTAGAAACACATGTGAGTTTCTTTGCACACAAATTAAGGAGGATTAAAGCAGCTAGACAGTTGTTGCTCAGTTCCTTTGGATCATGTGGCCAAGGCTGAAAAGCCTTAAGTTGCTGCCATGAGTCTAAGTCAGTGGCCTGATCTCCAAATTAATTTTTGAATTAAATGATTGTCCCCCCCTCCCTTTCTTCTTCTAATTGAGACTTTCATTGAAAAAATGCTTAGCAAACAGATGGAAAAACCCAGAACAAAAGGCTGTTGTGAAATAATAAAATGGAGGTCATTCGAAACAGTTTTAGGTTAGTACTGCAGGTACGGTTAAACCTTTCTTTTAATTATATTTTTTATTAACTATAAAAATAGTTTAAAAGAAGCCTAAGCACTGTTGTTAGAAACTAAAGAACGGTTGGAAATTCCTGAGGTCATTTAATAGTTCACTTTTGTGAATTTTTCATCCTTCCAGGGACTCCACAAAGACACTTAGGCAGAATGAATTCATGGTTAATTTTAGAGTAATGACATTATCTTGTAGATCTTAAACAATGCCTTAGCTATCTGAACACTTATAAAACATTTCTATTAACTAAAATAAAATAGTTAATTTTAAAAGTAAAAAAAATGAAAAAAGATTCACAAATTTAGCAACAGCAAGGACAGGCAAGTGTTAGAACAGAGAGTGATATTCTGGAAGGATTTGTTTAAAACAAAATGCTAACTGTAAGGATGTGGGAAAATTTCAGCTGTGCCAAAGGCTAAGATTTAAAATGTTCAGTGAAAACTTCACCGAGAAGAAAGCAATATTGTGTCATTTGCATATTTCAAACTATTAAAAAGTCAACTTGATCAATAAAACAGTCTTAACGTCAATGACATTGGTCTTCAGTGAGATAGAAATAGTTTGCTCCGTCAAATTTATTTAGACCAGCTACATTTCATCCCACCCATGACAAGACTCTCTTGTGTGTGAAGAGTTTGAGGGTTTCTTTTTTTTTTTTTTTTTGTCTTTGTAGATTGAGAAAAGGAAGAGGAACTGGATAAATATTATTTCTGACACAGAATGCTTCCTATAGCTTAAGGAATCTTAATGAAGTTCTCTGAGCTCTTCAGATAAGTTTGTTACATCCATGTAGGCTTAAATTATAGTAATGTTACTAAAGAAGAATCATGGGAGGGAAGTCTTGGGAACAGCAATTAAAAGATAGATTTTTCATTACCTGGAATCCCCAGACACGGTTCTTTCAAGTTTCTTTAATGTTGATTTTTAAAGTGCTGACTATAAACTCCTTGATGATTAGCTTGTACACAAACTCTAACAGTACCTTGATGATTCGCTTCCCCCTCCCCCCTTGGCATACTGAAGTTCTTTCTTTACTGGTCCAGCTGCAGGGATGACTGTTTGCTCACAGAAATGACAGGAGAGAGGACCTGAGATAGGTCAAGAGATGACAAGAGAGTAGTCACTTGCTCTAGAGGAGTCAGCTACTGCCTTGAACTTCTTTCATTCAAAAATACTTATTGCATGCCTAGTGATTGTCTGATATGATTTTAGTTGCTGGGGATCCATCAGTGAACAGACAATACATAAATTCTGCCCTCTCCAGGTTTACATTCTACTAGTGGTTGGAGAAAGAACAGCCAAGAAACAAAGATGTCACTTGGGTTGCAGTGCTTTGGAGAAAAGAAAAGGAATAAGGGAATTCTGCAGAGAAGGGTGATGATTGCAGCTTTGATTGGGAAAGTCAGAAGGCTCACTGAGAAGTGTCCTGCAGCACAGAAGCCCTCTGTGTAAAGCTGACCAGGCAAAGGGAGCAAGTAAGTGCACAGACCTTGAAATGAGATGTGCCGGTGTGTCCTACAAGTCAGCAGGAAACAGAACCAGGCTGCTCCCCTTCAACTTTTGAATATAGCTCTCACTGCACGTTTTAAAAGAGGGACATGTTTTTCTTTTCCTCTTCTCCCTCTTCTCCTCCCTAACGTAGGGTGGAAAATGAGATTAACTTTTCCCATCCTGGGCCGAGTTATCTGTCCCTGAGCACACACCCACCACAGGAAGGAGATGTCACCAGAAGATCTAGGAAGTGACTATCTCCCAAATTAACAAATGATTTTAACACACCATCAGGGTGCACCTGGGACTCCCATCAGAGCACACCTGGAATGCAGCCTTTGACAAGCTTCTAAAAGCCCTCTGTTCTCCCTGATGAGCAGAATCTTAGACATGTTTGTTACATCCATGTAGGCTTAAATTATAGTAATGTTACTAAAGAAGAATCCTGGGAGGGAAGCACTTTCCCTTTGTTTTCCCTTTGCTAGAAGAGCAATTAACCTTCTTTTTCCTTTTTTCTCAAAACCATCCTCTTATTAAATTGGCATCAGGGACAAGGATCAAGCTTTTGGTAGCATAACTGCATATACCTCAGCAAGGCCATGCAAAGGAGATGAAGTTCAACAGGAGTGAAAGGTGTCAGAGAGTCATGCAGTTAAGAAGTAATGAGGGGGGCTGGGGATGTGGCTCAAGCGGTAGCGCGCTCGCCTGGCATGCGTGCGGCCCGGGTTCGATCCTCAGCACCACATACAAACAAAGATGTTGTGTCCGCCGAAAACTAAAAAAAAATAAATATTAAAAAATAATTTAAAAAAAAAAGAAGTAATGAGGGACCAATTTGTGTAGGACCATAGAGCTCCTTGTGGAGACAAGGAAAATTTCTCCTTGTGGAGACATCTGAAATTCCCCCAGGGACACAGAACAAATGACATTGATGAATCACTATGTCAGTTCAAGCTTCTATAACAAATTACCATAAGCAATAATCATTTACTATAAACAATAATCATTTCTTTCTCACAGTTCTGGAGACTGAAAGTCCAAGATCAGGGTGCCTGTATAGTCAGGTTATTGGCAAAAACCCTCTTCCTGGCCTTCCGAAGATAGTCTCCTTGGGCTGGGGCTGAAGCTGTAGCTCAATAGCAGAGTGCTTGCCTTTCATGTGGGAGGCACTGGGTTCGATCCTCAGCACCACATAAAAAAATATACAAGTAAAATAAAGGCATGCTGTCCATCTACAACTACAATAAAATAAATTTTAAAAAGATAGTCATCTTGCTGTATCCTTTCATGGTGGAGGGCAGAGACAGAGGAAACAAGCTCTCTTGTATCTCTTCTATAATTACACTAATCCCATTCATGAGGGCCCTACCCTCAAGACCTAATTACTTCCCAGAGACCCAGTTCCTAGTACCATCCTATTAGGAGTTAGGATTTCAGCATATGAATTTTTGGGACACATGAGCATATATTTAGTCCATAACAACTACTGACCTTGTAGGAGATAAAGTGGAAAATGAGACAGAAGCAAAAAGAGCAGAGATGGGGAATGTCTGCTGTTTTGAGAGTAGAAGTAGTTGAAGTCTGCAAATTATAGATTGGAGTTGGATTTTGGCTTTTTGTTTTGTTTTGTTCTATAAAGGATTAAGTAATAAGTATTTGAGGCTTCACAGGCTACATAACCTCTGTCTCAGCAGTTCAACTCTGCCTTTCTTGTCTGCTCTGATCATTTTTATCAATAACTTGGATGATGATGTAGTTGCCATAGTCAATGTCTGAGTGAATGTGTATGACAGGTTCAATAAACTATAGAGACGATACAACCACTCAAATCTGGATTTGGCCCTGAGGCTGTCCTTGCTAGCCTGTGCACATAGACCAGTGATTTGGGAAGACTCAGATGAGAAACTAAAGAATCACTAAGAATTAGTTATGGCACAATAGTCTTATTTCCTCATAAATATCGGTCTACTAGTATAAGTCAAACAGGGTCAATATTATCCATCTGAACTTTAACAGGACTCTTAACAAATGCTTTTCCTATTTTCTTGTGATGAACATGGAGAAATCATTCAAGAATGATCTGTGAGTAACCAATTAAATCACTGGTCCTGGGTACGTGTGAATGAATTCAAGTCCACTCCCATCTTAGGCTCCTCTGCTGTAAGTCACAGGAGTTGATCCATTTCCAAGCTCCTGCACCAGCTGGCTTCCAGCTGGGTTAGGCTGGACAGGGTGAAGGCCGACCGGTCCTGGGTGCAGGTTCTGCAGTGGCCGCATCTCTTCATGGCTCCACCTTCTCGTAGATTTTATTAACGTGGCACCTTGGTTACTCCAGCCCTTGAATGACAGTGGCTTTCTGATGTCACTGCTTTCTAGTTGCCTTATTATTCCCTGGTCTGCTTCTTAGATCTTTCACTCTGTGTGAAACAACTTCCCTGTGTTAAATTCTCTGTTTTAAATGCTCAAGGTGGTTTCTGTTTTCCTGGTTGGATCTTGACTGGTATAGGAGCTCACTTAAGAATGTCACCCTGGAGGGCTGTTTAGACTCCAGGGCTGCCAGGCTTTCTTGTCTGCTCCGATCATTTTTATCAATAACTTGGATGATGATGTAGTGAATATGCTAATCACATTTTGCAAATGCCCTAAAGCTCATTGGAAAAGCTATTTGCTATGTGGCAGAGTCAGAATCTAAAAATATCTCAACAGATCAAATCTAACAAAAAGGAATTTAACAAGAAAAATATAAAGTCCTGCACTTTGGGTCCAAAAAATAACAAGTAAGCAATGGGAACATTGTGACATAATACCCCATGAATTAGTATTTGGACTGCCTTCAAAATGAGACAAAAACTCACAAAAAATAAAAATAGAAAATAAAAAGCCAAAGGGAGCTTTGCTTGCATTAATACTCTAGTATAGAGAAAAAGGGAATTAACAGAAACTGTTCTATTCTTTCTAGGCTAGAACATTCTTTACATTCAGTTTGGAGCACAGCATTTAGAAATAATCAAAATCAAGAACTTTAAACACAACATAATGACAGAGGGTTGGGGGTGTAGTTCAGTGGTAGAGCATTAGCCACACATGTGTAAGACTCTGGGTTCCATCCCCAGCACCAGGGAAAGAGGGAGGGAGGGAGAGAGAGAGAGAGAGAGAGAGAGAGAGAGAGAGAGAGAGAGAGAGAGAGAGAGAGAGAGAGAGAGAATATGACAGAATAATAAAAGGAAGCATACATTCATTGAAGGAAACTAGAAAGAGACAGTCAGAGGGATGATAGGAATAAAACATTTCCATGCCTAAAAAGGTTTAAAGGGTACCACATCTGCAGTGATGGTTTAAAAGGAGCACTTAGCTGGCATCTGTTTTTGGAAAGATGGATGCTGCACAATCTTCTCTCCTTGGCATGCTCAGCTACCTTACATTATCATATTGGAAAAAATTTCCCTTATGTCTATGCAAAATGATCTTGCTCTAATGAAGCCTTGGTACAGGCATTGTTGAAAAGAGAGCTCAATTTTGCATTTAATGAATGACTCAGAAATTTGAAACTTACTCTAATTCTAGGCACTGATTCCTTTTGTGACTCTGGAATCTTTCCTCACTAATAAAAAAGAAACTGCCAAGGAGGCTCTGCTATGAGTTCAGCAAATACTGGATTTCCGGGGCTTAGTGAAGGTTTTTGGGTTTTCCTCCCTTTTCTTCCTTCTTACTATTTATTTCTACAGAAGTCAGAAGTGCTGAGACAATGGGGTTTCTTTGTGGATCATGGGTCAAGATAAAGGATTCCATACAACACTTGGCATCCCGCCTGGTTAGAATGCCCTTATTGTTGATAGATTAGCATAGCTCTATCGCATATTTTCTCATTATTATTTGGGGTTGGTAGGCTTTTAAAAAATGTAAATATTTAGCATGCATCGCGCTCTACCAGAAATTTCTGGTTCTGTTCTCGTGTAATTTTGAACACCATGCTATTTTTTCTTTATATTCTTGATTCTTAGCTATGAGAGAACTGTGGTCCTGCTTACCTGGTCAGCACTTCCTCCTTTTGCTTCTTTGGGAAGAAATTAAAAAATTAACTGCACCTTTTCTACATATAGACCATCCACCTGCAGAGCTCATAACCTAGAGCCAGGAGCTGGTGTCCCTGAGGGATCCCATAGTGCTAAACTTATGACCACCTTACAGGCTATTTCATTGTATTTTGCATGAATAGGTTAATGGGGAAATTTTATTAATACTTAACCTGATATTTTGTGCTATTTTGATGGATTTAGAAAGAGCTACGGGTGTTATTGGCTGTAACACACTATTCTCACACTATTTAATAATTCTTATTAAATTATTAAATAATTATTAAATTTTCTGTGACAGTTGTCATGCTTGACAAATTCTAACATTATCAATGGAGTTCTTTACAAAAGAACAGTAGGTTTATGGAGTGTATTACATTGTCAGATTTAAAATGTTGTAATCAGAAGAGATCTTAGTGATTATTCCATTTCTGTTGCAGATAAGGCTGAGGAAGCCCCGCGAGTTGAGTTGACATTGGTCGGTTGCTGACTGGAGGGAGCCTTGGAATTAGAATCTGAACTCCTTCCTCCTAGGCCAGGGCTCTCTCCATTCAACCACCCTGAGGAAGCTCTGCTGAATCCCTACCCACGACCTCATGCATAGAGATGAAATGAAGATCATAAATATATTATTATAATACCATAATGTAATACTTCTATCAGCTCAGAATTGGGACTTCTGTATAACCCACAGAAAAATGGATGTGGGTTTGTAGCTATTGATTATTTCATTTGCTCTAAGATGCCTCATTAGGAAATTTTTTTGGACTTCTATAGATACCAATGTCTACAATATCTTACCTGTGTATGTCATAAAAAGAAAATGTAAGCAAAACTAAAACTTATGGTACCTTGAACACTTCTTTACATAAAGGGCTCAATTTCTCTCTACCGTTTTGTACTAACAGTCATTACTGTATACGTTTTTCTACCCAATGTTCTCTGTGCCATCAAAAATATTAATGATATGGGCTGGGGTTGTGGCTCAGTGGTAGAGCACTTGCCTCACATGCGTGGAGTGCTGGGTTCAATCCTCAGGACCACATAAATAAAGAAAATAAAGGCATGGTGTCCATCTACAACTAAACATTTTTTTAAAAGAATATTAATGATGCAATATGTCTGAAAAGGGTTTTACATCTCCAGGACTTTTTCAATAGGTTTGATACACATGTTCAGGTAAAGACAACTATGTCTCAACTGTTACCTGGCAGCAGCAAGTTTAAGATCCCTTCTGATTTCAGAGATTAAATACTGAAAAAATGTAAGGGAATAAGAAAGAAATGAAGAAGAAAAAAAGATGGAAGGAAAGAGTCTTAGAATGGATGAAATATGATATGTTATTTGGCATGTAAAACATTCCTTTCCCCATTTAATGTGTGAACACACACACACACACACACACACTCACACATATTTGGGAACTGCTGGCAACTATCTTTCCTAGGCCCTTTGGGGAAGAATATTTGCAAAACAAGAGAATATATGTGGCTCACAAAGAGTGAAAGGTAATCTGAGAGAGAGTTTGGATATCATTTGCTCCTGGATTCAGCCAGGCCTGAAGGTATCCTTGGACTTCTCATTTTGGTGAGTGAGCCAAATACCTTAGAAGGCTTGTACTATCTTAATATGTTTTTCTTTCACTAGCACCCCCAGTGAACCTTGAATAATATATGAGAGGAATCCTATGTATATTCAAGGAATATTCTGTAGATTTAAATATTAACAGGACAATATAAATTTTTTTAAAAAAGTTTCTCCAATATGAGATAATTGTCTCCATGAACAAGAGGCAAAAAGAATAATGTGGAAACAGGAAAATGGAGGACCAAACCAAGTGACAATGACAAGGTTTATTAAATAAGTCTGAAGTTTTGAAATTTCATCCAGAAAGCACACTCAGAAGACACGGCTTAAATTGCCAGCAGAATATACGGTGTTCTGTCCTGCATCTCTGCCCATCGTGTGGGTCCACTGTGGTGCTCTGTGCAATGGAGGATGGACGAAGGCCTGCCGTCTTCCACAGGTTGCTTCCATGGGCACTGCCACTTGCTGGGGACAACACATTACAGAAAACTACTTGCTATCTTTGGCTAACTCATAGGATGTAGTTCATAAATGCTAGCTGGCTTGCTCTTCCCCACTGCAGGCATTGCATCTGACATATGAGGAAAGATTTTAGTCTATTCACTACTTTCCCTTCCACAGCAAGCTTTATTCCCTGCCCAGAGGTGCTTTGAAAGGCACTTCTTTAATGAGAACTTAAGTGTTTGACTGAAGGTAATGTCTGTACATGCACATGTATATGTGTGGTGCGCTTGTGTGTGTGCACGTTCATCTAACAGCTAGATTAATTACATGATATCTCACTTAAAGATGGATATTTATGAGAACAAAAGGGTCATAATCACTCATGAACAAGATATGGACATATGTTAATAGCACTATCTTGGATAATGCTTTGCCGTTCAACTTTGTTTCCTTTTTGGGTAACTTGTCTTCTACAAAAGTGCAAGACAAGATTTAGGTCTTCTTCATGGTGGACCATCTGTCCCAAACATAATACAACAATACAGGTGCTCAGCACATGCTAAGCATCACAGAAAACAACCTGAGCAAAGAGACAGTTGTTATACACGTGCATGCAAGGGATATGCCTTTTAACTTCAAGGCATAAGCCGCCACCCATGCTTCTAAGCAAACCCCTGAAGATCGGCCATAGATAAGCATTTTAGAGTATTAATCCAGAGCAGACGCCACATTAATAAATTTACATGCATGCATAATCATAACTGTCCTACCTGGTTACTGAGCATACATGTGAGCAAGTTGTGTTACTTGTGCACATGTTACATCCAGCAGAGGAGATGAAGTAGGAAATTGATAAGACGCCTGTATCCAGATCCTGGGGTGTGTGTGAGCATGTGTATGCACAAGTGGTGGGTGTGTGGGGGATCTCTTTTCTGTGTTGGGGGCTGCCTGTCCCCATTATGCTCTTATTTAGGACCAGGAAGAACCTAAGAAGGTTGACTTAAAGAAGGGCAGCTTCACCTCCTCCTCTTCCCTGTGACATGTCTTTCTTCATAGAAGGAAAGCAACTTGGGTATCTTGGATTCTAGAGCCATCCACGAGGCAGTTGAAGAGTGAGAGAAGCAGACCAAGGGAGGTGTCACTGACTCATTCCTATTCCTGAGTGTCCTTAGCAGGGAGAGAGTTGACCTGGAGGATCCCCTCCCGCCTCCTTCCTGTTCTACTTCCTCACTTTAGTCCATGGGCCTCTGAGTCCCTTTATACTCTGGCTAGATTAACTCATTTTTATATTTGTCTCCTCTGCTCTTCACTTTCCTTTCCTAAGGAGGTGAAAAGGTGAAGGAGGAAGGAGCAGGAGCAGCAACCATGGTGGAAGTTTTGAGAAGGACACACCCTGACCCAACCCCGTCTTAGGAAAGGTTGGGTGAGACAACAGGGGAGAGTTAGCTGATGCTCACCCTGAAGCTGTGGATGGGTTATTCTTCTCAGGACTTGCAGTCCCCCTCAGTTGGAGTGTGGTTGAAGGAGGACTTCCCCATCCCAGGAAGAGAGAGTAGGAAGGATGGCCTGGCTGCACCAGAGGATGAGCTCTGGAAGACCAATCAGAAGGCCATATTGGAGAGCTGCTATCTGAGGCCAGTGGGGAGGACCCTAGCAGTGAAGGGCCCCTCCAAGCTAGTGTCAGTAGAGGACCACAGAGAAGCTGGAGAGAGGGAGGATGGGCACAGTGCCATGGTACCAAGCTTTTAGAGCCAGTGACACAAGAATGGAGGCCCCAGTGAGAGGGTCTGGGTCTAGGACTGAGGCTATTCTTGGATTCCTATAAGGATCAGGAAGATGGCTTGGTTCTAGGCCAGCACTGAACAGTGTTGGGAAGACTGAGGAAGAGGAGGGAAGGGAAGGAAGAAACAGCATAACTTACAAGCAGGTGATGTTCCTTGTTGAAGCCCTTACCTCCGCATTTGGAGATCTCTTTATATAAAGTCTCCAAGATTTCGTTATCTCAAGCTACCTGGCTGCGTAGCATGTTTTTGAGACCCACTCCCTGCCCTCCTGCGAAGGCGTCTTGCTCAAGGTGCACCCCTCAGTCCTGCCTCTCCTTGTTCTCCCTCCTTCAGGGGGTGTCATCGGAGTGCATTCAGATTAATCCTTTTACTATTGTTCAGAGTCTTTTACTTTTTAATGCTTAGAAGGCGCTTGGAACTGATACAATATGTGGCCTGAAGTCCAGGTAACTGGGGTCAAGGCCTGTGCTTGCCGACTGGCCCTGAGCACCTTCTCAGATCCTGCATCTGTGCCACAGGGAAACTACCACCCTTTTAATGTGGGATTGTATATAAATTGCTAGTGTTAGGGGCCACTTAGATGCTAAGTAATTACCCCTCCCTCTGCCCCTTCCAAATTCCTCAAAATCACAGATTAGTACTTCTCATTTAATAACTAGTTGACAGGTGTTTTCATTTGGCTAGAATTCACTTAAAGGAATGGGGGTAAAGTAATGTTAAACATCTAATTCATTTTTTTAAATTAATTCATTAAGTTTACTGGCACTTCTGCTTCAAATTACTTTGTTTTGGTCACTTGGAATAAAATAAGTGTTAATATTTAGACTTTACTAATACAACAGAAAAATTGAATATTTTTCCCATTTCTAATGGCTTTTAATAGTAAAACCAGTTATTAACTATGTCCCATAATTACAAAAGGGCCATCTGGCTGTGCTGTAGCAAAATCTACCAAGAAAAAGAGGACAGCAGTGGATTTCTATGACATTACTCTTTATAGAAAGGACATGAATCGTGAATAGTTATGGTCACCGTTTAAGATTTTTAGAAAATTAAAGGTAGGAATAAAGAAGGATTTTAAAGCTTTTATTCATAAATGGCAAATCAAAAAATTCTTCAGGCACGTGGTGACGCACGCAGGCCTGTGGGATCTGAACCTGCAGGCTGAGGGCATTTTTCTTGCAGGGTTTGGCAGGAACTTGAATTTTTTAGACATTGTCCTTTCCATGAAGATCCCACATCAATAGGTATATGAAGTCATTGTATTAATGAGGACAGGACTATTACCATTTTCCTAGAGGATTGCTCAGTTCACTTTTTGGGGTGCATATCTGAAAGTTCTGGGAATAGAAAGAGAAAAAGAAGTGCATTCAGTAGAAAGGTTCCAGGCAGGCCCTAGGGAAGAAGGCTTTTGTCCAGTCTTTCCGCAGAGCCCTTCCCAGTTGCTGGGAGGGGACAAGCCAACTCACTGATGAGGAAATGTTTAATGAACTCCTCCAAACACCCTATAACTGCCTGAATTAACCAAATGTGCACCAAGCTGATAATAGACAAACTACTGGCTTCAGCTTTGAGAGGCCTGGTTTGTGCCCCCCTCCCCATGTAAAACAGTTTCTTTCTCCCCAACACAGTTTCTCCCGCGAGAATGTTTTCAGTGGGAGATAATGCACAGAAGGTGTACAATGCCACCGGTTGTCAAAGAAAAGAAGCTGGGGGTCCCTTCTAGTGGGTGGTAGGTAAGAATTACTAATCCAATCTGCTTGAGTTAACTCAAAACAAGGATTAGTGTAAAGTTCCAGAATATGTTAATCTTCCTTTATAGAAGTAGACTTCAGCACTGCCACCAACCCCATGGTTTATAGATCCTGGGAACAATGAGCCAATTAAACTTGAGAGGGAAAAAGAATCTTGCCCAAGTTTACCGATTGTTACCTAATACTTTGAGTTGCTTTGATTCTTGATTATTTGGCTTTGTGTCTCAGGCACAGGAAATAAAACATCATTTATTATTCATTAGAATGCTCCTAAGTACAGTATACCTCCTAATTAAACACATACGGTTGTGTGCTGGTATTTTTCATCTCCTACCTTATTAAAAAGGCTGTTCAAAATGGCTTTTGTATTATAGCTGATATTGTTTTGCTAAATATGCCCATCAATATTAATATATATTTTTTCAAAAACACATATTTAGAGCTTATGTGATTAATGAATCAAATTATTAAGTTATTTGGATTCAAACCACTTGCAGAGATTTTTCAAATGGAAAATAGATTTTTTTTTCTCCCAGGGGAAAAATATCTTAGGAAAGGCTGGAAAAATGTTTTCTCTTCTTTCTGCCAATTTGTCAATGTTATTTTGGGGAAACTTTTATACCTACAATTGTTGGCATTAACTTAATTTTAACATTTTGTTATCTGAAAACTATTGTTAAAGTATCTGTTGTAATTTATTAACTATTTGGCATTCTAGAAGTACTAATTGGCTTATTTTATTAAACTATTCAATCTGGAATAAAAGTTATAAAATGTTAATCCTTAGCAGTTAATGTTGGTCATTAACAGTCAGATGTTTATCTAAAAACTACTCTAATAGCCAACAACAACCAACATGGTAACTTACGAAATACAGAAGCACTTTACATACATTTCCTTATTTAAGCAATTTAAATCAATGTGACGTTTGGGAATTACTTTGGAATTTGTATTGCATAAAACTACTAGGGACATTTAATCGATTTTTTAAATGGGTACATTATAATTATACATAAAAGTAAAATTCATTGTGATGCATTCTTACATACACATAGCCTAGTGTAACAGGGACATATTCTTGTAACATTTAAAGTGATCCTAAGTTAGAGTATGTGTTAAAATACTTTTTATGGAGATTTTTAAAAACCTGTTTAATGGTAAACTCTAACTTTTTTAATTAATGAAATTTGCAATTGGACCAATCTTAAAATTCTATACCTTCCAAAGATATATCTTCATTATGAATTTAAAGTTTGATTACCAGAATCATTTAAAAATTGTTGTGCTTAAAACTTACACTATTTGCACTAAGAAAAAAACTTGGTAACTTTATCTGAATTTCATATTCTATCAGCATTTTTTGTTTTGTTTCGTATCTCTTGAGCATCAGAAAATTGGAGAAATGAATGTTTGTAAAGTTACTAATTATGGTTTAAAATCTTGATTCCCTTCTCTCCTTTGGGCCCATGTGTAACCCTGCACACATCGACAGGAGCAGTTTCCCAGGAACAGGCTTATGTGAATGCGTTTCAGGAGCATAGTCTTTGGGTGCAGATAGCTTAGCAATATTCTCAGAGAACTGGAAATTGTTTACATTCCAAGTAGGTGAAAATGTACATGTGGGGGTGTTTGTGTGTGTAATTTTGGATTTTATTTGCAGTATCAATATGCAAATTTATTTATTATAAGTTGAATCTCATTGAAATGAAAATGAAAAGGCAATACTATTCTTTTAATATGGTTCACTAACCTTGTTCACACTGAGTTACTGATGCTCAGTAGGAGTTTGCCAACACCAGTTCTACTCAACCCTTGATGATTATGGAGGATTTAATTATAATTGAAAAAGTAAAAGAAAACAGAAAAAAAGGGACTAAATCTAATCCAAAAATCAATTTTGCATAGAATTTAATAACATATAAAAGCTCAAAATTCTATAACTAACAAATGAAAAATATCAACACTAGGAAATAGGACTTTAGTTCCCAGCATCAATCCCAATACCTGCGTGGATCCTCCTGACCCCTCTTCTTTCATCAACTTCATGACAAAGGAATTGGCCTCACACTGAGGCATGGTAAATACATTATGAAATAAAGGCAGACATCATAAACAACACAAAGCATGTGGAACAGAGGCAAAAGCAGGCTGCAAACAATTTCTCCCTCTCATATTTAGGCAGAGATTTCCCCCACAACCACAGTTGCCAGTTTTTAGATTCTTCTTCTTGGGCCTGCTGTGAAATGTATGGGTAACAGCTTTCAGCAGTTGCCCATGAAGTTAAAATGGCTTAGGGGTGGTTTATGGCTCAGATCTTCTGCATTTGCTGTGCACACTAACAGAAAATCACAGGCAAAAGTAAAGGAGGTTTCCTATGTTTCCTTGTTCAGCTTGAAAGCTTGCAGCAGGGCTCATGAGTGAAGACCGGCTCCCTGTTTAATAAACAATATGAGCCTCTTGCAAAAAGTTAGCAAATACTATTTAAAGAGTGGCATATGTTTCCATTTTGTTTTCTTAATGCAATAATCCAGGCTATGAAAAAGTAGACTTCTTGATTGATTTTAACACAGTCAGTAATAAAATATGAAGGTTTATCAAATGGTGTCCACTTAAAGAAAAAAAAAAAACACTGCCAAAATTTTAAAGTATAGATGTTGACATTGCAGGTGTGTCCTATGGATAGAACCAATTTTTCCCATTGAGAGGCCATTAGGATTTTGTTAGTAAACAACAATTTGTATGTTCCCCAGGCGGGTCCCCCTCACTAGGTTCTATTGAAAATAAATAAACAGTTCCCCTCCCCCAGCATACTGCTGTCCCCATGGGAGGAGCCCCTGGTGGCTGTGCCTGGGCATCATACTCTTGCTGTTCTGGTAACACTAGTGATAATGTAATTGTGCATTATGGTCCTGGACTGAAGGGAGCAGCAGATCATTTGCTTGAAAACACGACCTTTTAATTTAAACAAAAGGCTTGAAAAAATAAAAGTGGGTCTTAAATGCAGTTTAATCAGTCGGGCGAGAGATGTCTAATGAAGCTGCCAGACGGATTTGTAGCCAGGCTGTCACTTCGGCCATCATGTTTACAGCTCCAGGAGTGAGATTAGCACCGTATGAAGGCACAAACTCGGTTGAAATTTCCTGTGTCTAGGATGGCCGTAAATTTTGACAATTTGACAAATTATTTTGTGGCAGTGATGTTGGTTTGGAAAACCAGGCATGGAAGAACTTAGTTCTTTGAGTTTACCTTCTTTCCATAGGAACTAGAAGCATGACATCATTGTCACAAAAGGCAGCAGTCAAACCCAAAGCATCCATAAATGGATTTTCACACTTTCTTCCTGTATTATGTTATCTAGTGCTTTTAAGGAAAAATTGCCATTGGAGCCTATACTTCCCCTAAAAGTTCTTTCCAGAGATATGTGTGTTTGTGGTGCTGGGGACAGAACCCAGGGCCTCACACAGGCTAGGCAAGCCCACTACCATGGAGCTACGTCCAGCTCCCAAAGCTTGTTAATGGAGGAGAATTCACTCAAGTGTTGGTCCTAATTTTTAACGACTACGTCTACAATTTGAATTTCCATTTCATTGAACCCTTTTCCTCCAGGGAAAATTTGAGTGTAAGCTTTGGAAAGTTCATCCTCTGCTGGAGGTATTTAAGTAAGTACTGGGGAATTTAAGTAACCCAGGATTTTCTTGTACTACTATTTTATTTCTTAGTGCTGTTCGACACACCATACCATAATTTTCTTTTGGGACAAATGTTCACTGAGTGTTAGTGGAAGATATGCTATTGAGAGGGGGTAGTCAAGAAACTTTAAGAAGACAGAAACTTTTATTCTTGTCCCCCCCCCCCAGTAATATATTCTAAAAATTGAAAAGTAAAGGAAAGAATTATCACCCTGGAAAAAAGAAAGTTGGGTCTTTCTTTCATCTTTCTTTCCTTCTCCTGCGCCCCCCGCCCACTTCTCCTTCCTCTCTCACTTTCTTCCATTTTCTACATTTATTTGCTGAAAATGGCATGCAGTTGTGCATAAACAACATTATCCACTTTGCTTCCTCTTAATAATCCAGGGAAGCCCTGGATTAATCTCCCACTCATTTCATGCCTAAAGCACAAATGTATTGCTTTTGTTTTACTACATGTTTCATTCCATCTGTTGGAAGCCTAGTAAGTCAATATTTATCACATTTATAGATTCTGAATCACTAGGGGGAAAATGTCACAACTGGAGAAAAACATGTCCGTCATTCTTTCTTGACTATTTTAAAGTTTATAAGTGGTGTCTCTGTGATGTGGAGTCCACTCTTGTCAGCTAAAGTGTTGCAGCTTGCATTATTTTTTTTTAAATCAAAACATTTTTTAAACTCCATGTTTTCAAAGTTTTCCATTTTCCTCAAACCTCTATAATTGCCTTGTCATGATTATCATTTTCCTTGCACTGTTGCTTTCTATGGAAGCCCCAGGAAAGAGTTACTAAAAATTAAATTTCATGCTTGCATGTGTTTCTGTGATCTGCAGCGTGTATGATCTCAGAGTGCAAACTTCTCTAAAAATAAATGGATTACCCTTTTTACTACACTGTCTGATGTCTCTTCCACAGATAGCTCTGCTTCCCTGTGATCTCTAACCCTCCACAATTGAAATGACAAGCGTTGAAATGGGGGCCTCACGGTGGCGCCCTCTGCCTTTGCCGGCCCCTTCTGCAAACTTGAATGATGCCCAGATCCCCCTGAAAAGGGGAGAATCATCTTCACACCCCCATCAGTGGAGGCCACTTTGGGAAATGCTGGCCTAAAAATTTAAATCATGAGTGCCAGGGAGTGATACTGGCTAAATGATATTGTTGTATTGTGTATTATGTATTTGGAAGAATATGTAACAACAAATCCCATCAGTATGTACAACTAAAATGCAGAAATTAAAAAAAAAAGTAGGAAAGAATTAAAATCTTATGTTATCATCCATGTCTTGCAATTGAGGATTATCACTGCAAAGAAAAGTTCTATGTTTACTACCAGAGTTTTGGGAACATTTTTCTGTTACTGAAGTAAAACAATTAAAAATATTTACATATCCTAAAGTGTCAGAATCCTGAAAGTATCCATGCACCACCTCGCTTAGAAAAACTTGTTGGAGTCCCTGCTTTTCTTTCCCAAAAGGAAATGCATCATTTGTTGGCAGAAGAGCATTTGACCTTTTATAAACTGCTCTGTAAATATCATCATTGCTTAGTTTGTGAAAGACTAATGTGTTTCCACTAACAAAACTGTCTTTCCAGAGTTGCTGCTCTCTCGAATAATGCTTGTTTTCCTACTGGGATTTCTATTGCTGGCATTTTTTTTAAAGGCAATTAAATTTGTCTAAGGGATTGCACTTTGAGGCAATCCAAGGAATTTTAATCAAGAACCAATGAGAAAGCCAAAGTCTCAAGTGCAGTTAAAAAAAAAAAAAGTGACAAAGTAGCAGACCTCAAAAATATTAACCAAGTAGATGTTTCCATTTTATCTAAGATTGCCTTTTAACTAGAGGCACACTGTTTTTTTAAAAATATATATATTTTTTTAAGAAAACATTAAAACTATTTTTTTTCTCTAGAATAACTGTTCCTATATTAACTAGGCAATTTCTTTTTAAAGTTTATTTATTTTCAGTAGTGGTGATGGAACCCAGGGACTCACACATGCTAGCCTAACACTAAGTTATATTCCCAAATCTCTGCTTTTTAAAACTTTGTTTTAAGACAGGGCTTTGCTAAGTTGCCCAAGCCTAGCCTCCAACGTGTGATCCTCCTGCCTCGGCCTCCAGAGTAGCCCAGGTGTGGTAACTAGGCAATATTAACCAACAATAGAGTTGGCTTTTCTCTCCTCACATCCATCAACAAGTATGGAGTTTCTTTTAAAGGAAACACCGGGATGACTGATGCCTTTGAAGAATCTATTCTTTTGAAAAGGGAGAATTACGAAGGAATGATGAAGAAACTAAGTGTGGAACTTGGCAATCTCTATAACATAACTCATCGGTTCTTTTTTGAAACAAAGGGAGGGAAACTAACCAACCAACAGCTAGGGAAATCAGGGCATGTTACTCAAGGGTCCTAGGGCTTCAGCCCTTTATGGTTCTTGTAATTCTAATAAGCTTACAACCACAGGTGAAGTTGGCACAGTTGTCTATCTCTGAGCCAACTCACACACCCCGAGAACAAATATATATAGTTACTCATGCGCCACCGTGGGAACGCACCATAAAACCAACAGAAAGAAAAATAATAAACATGTCATGCAATAAGCATAGGCTATGATGTGAAGCTTCAGGTTTTCAATAGCTGAGCTTTAATACAATAACCACAACAGGAACAGCTTCGGGAAACAGAACAGCAAGGTCAAGGTGTAGGCCAACGGAATCCATCAGTCAAATGCTCTTCTTTTCAAAACGCAGCTATCTGTTGAGCTTGAGTTAAAGGCTTTGTACCCCAAGTTTTGTTCATCCCAGTAGCTTTACAGACACAAAACTGGTGAGCTTGGAATGGAAGTCATTTTTGGTAGGTTGTAGAAGTTTTGTGAGTAAATTCTTTGTTACGACTTACAGGAAAGATCTTTTAAAATTAATCTAGTATATAATCAGACTGTATGTTATAGAAGACCTGAAGATTCTGCCTTAGAGGCCTAAAAATTAGGAAACATGTGGATTTCTTTTGAGGCTCAATATGACCCATATGTAAAACTTAGGTTTTATTTTTCAGTTTTTATATAAAATGAAAATTATGTTCTTAATTTATTATAATGTTATTCTTAATTTTAAACAGCCCATAATTCTCAACAAAACAAAACAACAAAACAAAAATGAATGCCTTAGTAAGTTCTTTTAGTTTAGAAATATAACACCTGTAAGCCAGTATTAGTTTAATGCAGAATGAGTAACTGGGGTTGGGGATTTTGTTTCCTTGTTACTTGTATCCTTGGCACCTAGATCAGTGCCTGACACAAGTAGATGCTCAATAAATGTTTGTTGAATGACTACATAATTGAATGCAATATTAAACTAGTAAAAAACATAACATTGATTTCTAGTAATTGTCTGAAAACTGTAATTATGGTTCTCACAGTTAAAACAGAGATTGATTTGATTGATTTTTGATGTTTCCAATTCCCTAAGTGCTAAAGGCACCTGAGCTTTTTAAAATTTCGTTAAATTTAGCAGAACTGATTCAATCTTCTCTGACTTGGAAAACTTTCCTCTTCCAAAGAGCATCTTCAATGAATCCTTAAGGAAGTGCCTATTTTTCTATAAATCTTAAGGAAGCCTTTTAGTGCCTGCAATTGTGGCTTTTAGATCTTTTTCATTACATATTTGGTATTTGTGAAACCAGGGAGCATGGCTGCACCTGCTAGCTGCAGAATTAAAGTGCGGTGTGTGGGGGGGACAGGGAAGAGCTCCCGCTGGTTGGGTACATCGTCTACTGTACAGCCGCCAGCTGTCCATAGAAGTTTGCAGCAGAGAGTTTCTACCAGGCTTCTAGAGAAGAATAACGTATTTCTCCTTTTAGAAATTCATTCTATTACCAAATCTAAGCACTTGGATATGTCTAATCTTTCATTTTCCTATGAAGTAGCAAAGCATATAAACTAGGGGCAGAAGAATTATTGGAATAATGATTAAAATATTTAACAATGTAGTCCAGGAGGGGAGAGAGATTTCATCAGCTAGTAGTCTTAAGTACTGCTGCGCTTAGACCTGTCTAAGAATTTAAAAAAAGGGTCTGACTTAGAGGACCCACAGTGAACCGAGGGAGGAAAGCCTGTGTACATTTGCAAGCATCCACGCACGCACACACACACACACACACACACAATTAATAAGAGAATGATTACAAACAACACATGAATAATAATAATTGGAAGATGGCAAGATTAAAAGCTTACATAGAAATCCATGAGTACAAAGTGCTTTCTGAGAGTGGGATTCGTCAGGAAAAGCCTTCTGAAGTAGTGGGATTTGAGCAGAGCTTGCTAAATGCAGTATTTCATGTTGCCTTTCACTCAACAAACATGGGTGAAGTGTCCCAGTGGGCTAAGTTCTGGGAGAGTTACAGCCTGGGGTGTCAAGATGAATAGGACAAAGTCATGTCCCATGTTTTCCTGTTCATTTTGACCCCAACGCATACTATGTTCCTTATCACATTAGGAAAAAACCTTCTAGTTTCTTCGACTTTAGTTGAAAACATTAACTAAAACAGTTGAATATTTCTTGATCTAGGGGCCAATCTTGACTTTCTGCTCACTGCAATAGAGGGACAGTTAAGAGAGTAGCTGAGGCTATAATCTGAGGCACATCTTCCGAGCTGATGCAGAAAGACATGATGAACCCAAAACAGCAGACCTCAGGCCCCAGGCACACAGGGACTTTGTAAATTCAGCTAGCAATTTGGACTGGTCTGTCAAAAAGTATACAGACCAATTATTGGCTATTTCACTTACAAAAGAGTTGCTTTATTGAACTTTTCAATTAGTGAAAGTTCTTTTAGAGTTACAGAGATGCAGATTTAAATGTTTTCTCTCAATTCTCATGGAGCTTTTATTTGTCTGGTTCTTTTTTTTGTTTTGTTTTTTATTTTATTTATTTAATTTTTGGCGTCCTTGGGGTTGAACCTAGGGGTGCCTTACCACTAAGCTACATTCCCACCCCTTTTTATTTTTTATTTTGAGAGAGGCTCTCACTAGTTTGCCCAGGCTGATCTCAAACTTTCCATCTTCCTGCCTTAGCTTTCCAAGTTGTTGGAATTAGAGACCTGTGCCACAGTGCCAGTTTCATTGATGTTGTCAATCTCTAATACGTATGATACTGCATGAAAAATTTTTCAAAGTTTTTAAATTTTTACATGAAGGAAGTTTTTGTTTTTTGAAGTACTAAACATTGATCCCAGGAGTGCTCTATCACTAAGTTACTTCCTCAGCCGTTTTTAAAATTATTATTATTATTATTTTTTGAGACAAGGTATTACTAAGTTGCCCAGGTTGGCCTTGAACATATGATCCTCTTGCCTCAAGCTCCTGAGTCACAGAGATTATATGCACGTGCCACTATGCCAGTTGTTTCAGTTTTTCTAAAACAAAAACCACAATTATTTTGTGTTTGTTTTGTTTATTTGGTACCAGGATTGAACTCAGGGGAGCTTCACCACTGAGTCACATCCTCCGCCCTTTTTATGTTTTATTTTGAGACAGGATCTCACTAAGTTACTGAGGCTGGCTTTGAACTTGCAATCCTCCTGCCTCAGCCTCCCAAATCACTGGGATTACAGGCATGCAGCACCACTCCTGATTAAAAACAAAAACAGTTTTAAAATGAAAATTGCAAGATTGCTGTGAAACTTCCCCTGACCCCCATGTTTGTCAATCACTGTGTTTTTAGCCTCTGCCTCCATCAATGCACCACCTCTATGTGTACTTTCGGGCTCCTTTTCCCCAGATATTTTCTAGTTGCTGCCCCCTCACCTTTATTCTGGTCTCTCGTGATTGCTTCTAAATGCTGCTGTCACTCAAAGTTTATTGCCTAGCTTTGCTGTTACACCTACCATATATTTCCAAACCCTATTTGATTGTGCCACAACTTGAAAATCAGTGTTTCCAATATGGCATGTATTAACTTCTCTCCAAAACATTTTTCCTTCCTACCACCTGTCTTGGTCAGCCTTATCATTTCCCAAGCTGCCAGAGGAATAGTACCACACTTTCCTGGGTTCTTCTGCTTTGCCCACACTTCAATCTCTTCTTTGGATTCTGTTCTGCCATTCAGTCCCTGACTGTGAATATCTGCCTGAGTTCCGACCGGGCTTCTTCTCTGTCACCCTCATGGTCTCCTGTCATGAGCCCTCTCAAACCTGTGTCTTCAGCCTAGAATCCCAAGTCAATGTGCCCAAAATGTGTCCACTACTTCTCCCCAGCACTGCCTCTCCACACATACCACCCACTCTTTCTATACTCAGTGGATGGAACCACCCTCCTGGCTGTTCACAGAAGAAATTGGGGAATCGCCCTCAACTTCTTTCTTTCAATCACTTCCCACCCTTGATCAATCCTGGTGACTTGACCTCCCTAGTGTTCCTGGAGCAAATATGTTCAGAGTCATCTCTGTTAGTGTTGCTTCATTTCAGGCCTTCATCATGTTCATCTGGGTTTCCCGGACAGTGCTCAGTATTTCTCTGTCAGTACTCAGCATCGTGTTCCGAAGTTTAGTTACATGAAATAAACGTCACTTGCAATGGCTGACAATTGTTGGAACTAGGACTTGAACAAGTAAGTTCTTCTTAAGAATCTCACTCTTCAGCACAAAATTGTATTCCTTCTTGGCTTAGGAAGGAGTAAGGGGCAATTGGATGGTATATTCTATTTCTTTGCTACTCAAACTCTGGTCCAGAGACCCAAAACATCACACCACCCAGGATTTTGCTAGCAATGCTGACTGTGAGAAGAGAAGTCGGGAACGAGGGTCACAGCTGTGTGACCTGAAGAATATCCGTTCCCTCTGGGGTGCCAGCTTCATGCCTGGCCCTGCCCTGCCCTGTTTTATCCATGATAACAGGAAAAGGTAAAAATAAAAGCATTTCTAAGAGGCTGGCTAACATGGAGGGGAAACATAACCCCTCCCACAGGTTTATTATGCTGCCCCATGACTGAGTTGTATGTATTTATAGTTATGAAAAATGGGGGTGGAGAAAAACTAAGGCTCCAGTGTACAGTGAATTGGCAATAGATGTAATCACAGGACCCAAGAATTCCTAGCTCTGATGTCTTGGCTCTAGCAATGGGACCACACACGTGAAATCATCTTTTGTGCTGATTATTGAGTCCTCCTTTACAAAAATCTTGCCCTGGGAACCCTGTCTCCATCTCTGAGGCCATGCACGTGGAGGAAATCCTGAATGGCTCCTCATTTGCTTGTGCAGGGAAAGATTTACTTTTTTTTTTTTTGTATTTGCACTGACATCTACAGTCTGTATGACTCTTCTTTGTAGCCTCCGAACTGTATCCAGAGACCACCATTGTCTTTACAGCTTATATAAGAAAATCCTTGTTTGGGCTTTACAATTAACACAAAAGTGCTAAGTGGCAATATTGATGAATGTGGGGAGAAAACCAGAAGTCCGAAAAAAATGTGAATGAATCTCTCTATCAATCTCTCTCTCTCTTTTCTTTTTTTTTAAGGCAGGCTTAGTAAAATTTACACCACTGAATCCAATCCCATTAAAATGGGTTGCAAAAAAGTAAAGTTTGCATGCTGCTAAGCTTTTATGTGGTAGTGGCATCTCTGCATGCAGCATGTATGTTTGGGATGCTTCCTTTCCAAATCGAGATTGTGCAAAGGTACACCTCAGATCCACTGTCTTCTCTTAGGGGTCTTCCTAGAGAAACACCTGCCAACTCAATCTCTCCCTAACCAAGAGACCCTGGAGCCTTCAGATGTGAGAAGAAGAAAAGTTTAATGAAGCACAGTTTCATAAATACTGGGACTCATTGAGAGCCCCACGCTGCAGAAAATTGACAGCAGGAGAAGAGAATGCTGACCTCATTTCCTAGAACAAAGGTAGGATTTTTTTTTTTACAGTTGTGAATTTTTATTCTCTATCATAAGACAGGAATTTAATGAACATTAGTTCGTAAGGAAACCAGAAGCAGATAACTGAAGGTGTAGCTAAGTCTCCTTCATCCCCCATTTTTCCTGCCTGGACTGCACTGGCCTCAGCTGAAACCTTCCCAACCCTGAAGTGGCAGCCTTCTTTAACCTTTGACCTAAATTGTGTTTGAACTTTCATCTTGGGGAAGCAAAGTTTTGAACATTAAGCCACTAAAGACTTCAAAAGCCCCTGGATTTATGTCCTGTTCTTAAGCTAGAATCTCAATATCCTTGTCTTTGACCAACAAAGTAGGATCTGCTCATCCCAATTCTAGTAGTGACGTGCTAGGTAATGAATTATCATCAGGGGAGGTATTTTTAGCATTTGACCCATTTGAATAAGTATGCTTCCTGAGAAAGAAATAAAAGGAAGATTCCTTCAACTTTTTGAGACTTTATATTTGGGGTTCTGATTTCACAGAGTAAATATGAACATAGCTTAAAACTTTTTTGTTTCTGCCTCTGGAAATAAAAATATGAACGTAAACATAGATAGTTTATACTGTCATGATCAGATTTTAGGGTCCAAATGTAGAATATCCAAAAGTCATAAGATCTTATCATCTCATTAAAACAGGAGGCATGGAAAACTACAGTGGCTCTTTTAATAGGTGACCCTGTGTATTCCCTACTAAATTCACGGAGGATTTGCATTTAGTCATAAACCTACCCAGATGAGGATATGCCTCAAAGAGACTATCTGAGGGACAGAGTAAGTCTGAGAGGATTAGCAGCAGAATCAAACCCAGATTAAATCAAATAACCAAAGAAAAATTAGTAGAACTAGAAAGGTTTTTGTCTGTATGAGGGAACTGCATACCTCAGAGCATTGAAAAAGAAGATTTAAGTCAAAGTCCAAAATAATTTTTGATTTATATTTGGACCTCTTAGGACTTGCTCTTAAAAAAAATAATTTATATTAGTTTTATTTGTCCTGTCAGTTAAAGTAACTGAGGTTGCCAAAACACTGTCATTTCTTGTAACTGATTCCCCCCCCCCCACTCCCCATGGCTGTCATAAGTGTCTCAAGTGCATTTGTCTTTGGAATGTTGTTTCTTTGTTGCCTTCTGTGGGACCTGTCTTACCCTGGCATTTTTACTGTGGTAGACACATTGCTGTATTACAGTAGGCCAAAGGTCATCTACACAGCCATCAATTCTAAGAATGATTTTTTGGTTAATAAAACTAATTTTCTTAGCTGAGGGCTGCTTGCTGTGAGAAGGATTTATATTTGCCAGATCATATTTTCTAGAAAGTAATAGAATGCCAACCATTAAACCATAATTTATGACGCTCTGTCTGTCAAAAACCAAATTTTCCCTTTTTACCGTGAGGATTGTGACTACAACAAGAAAGTGCACATGCATAACTAAGTGACACGATGAAGCAAAATATGTGTTTGGGAAACATGGGTAACAAATATTATTCTTGCCCTGGCTCAGAAAGCACCTAAGGAGAGAGAAGAGTGATAGAGTGCTGATCAGGACCAGGATGGAGAGCCACAGAGATGTGGAATGGAAAAACTGTCTCAGCCATCTGCAGTTCTCTTAGACAAGTTAATTAATTTTTCTCAGCTGGGGCTTTTTCATCCACAAAATGGGCATGACAATAGTACTTGCCTCCTAGGTTTTATGGAGGGAAAAAAAAAATGGGATATGCACAAAGAGACTTTGGGCCTAAAATTGTCTATTAGCCAGGCTGGGCTGCTTAGGCGACATTAAAAAACAGCCCTATTATTCTCCAGGGCTTAAAACAGCTAAGAAGCTCTTGCTTATGCTATGGCCACTATAACTATAGGTTATGGGGTGGGGTGGAGTCTGTTCATGGTGGAAATTCATGGATCCAGTTGATGGAGCAGCCACATCGATCACCTGCAGAGGGGATAAGAACTCTGAGGGGTTTCATGACAACAGTGAAAGTTTCAGCCCAGAAGTGACACATTAGACTTCTCATGGAATTCATTGGCCAGAGCCAGTCTTATTACCCACCTCCCACAGGGGACCAGAAAGGTACATTCTCAGAGCTGAGAATAGTTGGTGAACAGCACTAATAGCTCCCACAAAATTTTTATATACGTGTGTGTGCATGCGTGTGTGTGTGTGTGTGTGTGTGTGTGTGTAGAGAGAGAGAGAGAGAGAACAATTCCTTCTCTTTCTGCAGGTGGAATATGGAGAGTTGCTCCAGATTGGTCTCCAAGTGAGGTGCCATGATCTTTTCTAGGGCAATGGACATGCTGCTTGTGGAGGGGCCACCCTACTGAGGCCCTAGACAATTTAAGGAAAGGGACAAAAGTGAAAGAAAACTTAATGCATCTGGGCCCCTTTCAAGGGAAGTGTTCCCCTACCTCAGCAGGAAGCCCTTCCATCATTCCTACTGGATATTCAGAGGGAGGGTACTGTTTGAAACGTTTTCCTTCAGTTAGTGTGTGCAGCACACATCAAATAATTGGCAGGAAAGTGAAGAGTCTGTATGAGTGACTTTATCCATCAGCCAAAATGCCACATGGGGCCAGCTGCTGTGTAATGGGGCATCCAGCTGTAGGCAGGGCGGTGGCAAAGTCCACAAACTGATGTGACCCTGGGCAAGTTGCCTTATCTCTCAGATCCTCAGTGTCCTCACCTGTGTGGTAGAGATGAGACCTAGCTCAGCGGGAGGTTTGGATCAGATGGAACAGATGACCTTACAGTTGGTGCTCTGAAAGCAGGCTGCAAGGTCTCTTGCACTGATAGGTGCCCAATGGTGTTAACCGATCACTCTTGAATTTAACTAAACCATCAGGGATCATCAAAGCAGCACCCATGAGTCAGACTGCAGCAGATTGTCCCCCTGCCCTCTTTAGAAAATGCAATGTTCCTTTCAGTTCCATTAATGAAATAATTTTCAGAAATAAAATTCCCCAAATGAACTCTGCCCTGATCACTTGGCAATGTGCACAGAGTAGTAAAAATGCCTAGGGTGCTCAGAGCACCTGCCTCAACAGCAGGCACATCAGGCCTGAGTTCCTGAAGCATCCCTGGGGCCTTGACCATTGGTCAAGGTTGCATTCTTTTTTTTTTTTAAATTTTTTTTTAAGAGAGAGAGAATTTTTTTAATATTTATTTTTTAGTTTTCGGCAGACACAATATCTTTCTTTGTATGTGGTGCTGAGGATCGAACCCGGGCCACACGCATGCCAGGCGAGCGTGCTACCGCTTGAGCCACATCCCCAGCCCAAGGTTGCATTCTTGATCCAGCTGGTGGGTCGGAACCAGTCAAGGGAGGCCCTGGCTAACTCAAAATGGCACCAACTAACAACCTGCTCTGTTCTGCAGTCCTGCTGCAGTCTGATCCAAGGGTGCTGCTCTGACATAATCATTTCCCTGGCAATGTTTAGCAGAAAGAACACTGGGCTGAAAGTTGGGAAGGCCTGAGTTCTGGTCCCAATTCTTCTGCTAAGTGGCCTCATTCAACCTACATAACCTCTCTGGTCCTTGGTTTCCATTTATGTAAAATGTGAGATTTGAATGAGTATGGTGGTTTTTGAACTTTTTTTTGCATCTTCAGAATTAAAGAGAATTATGTAGTCCCCAAATTAAAACAAATTTAGGCAAAGCAGCTCTGAGGGATGAGCTCCAAGATCCCCCTGAAAAACTTCTTCACTCCCTGAGTGCGTCTTTCACCCCTGCCTGTGACACCTGAAAACCCAGGGACACTCATTTCCTCAGAAAGACTCACAGCCTTTACCAGGATGTGAGAGGGATTGCACACTCACCCATCATCCCCTTCACTGTGAATTCCCAGGGGCAGAATATGGACAGAAAAGTCAAGGTGGGGAGAAACAACGGCCCCAAGTCCTTCCTCAGAGCCCCGGGATCTGCAGCAGGATGAGAACCACTCTCCAGGGTGTCTAACCTCCCCAGGCCACAGGGACCAGGGATATGAATGGAGACCCTTGGTAATGTCCACTCCCCAAATTCTGTCCAAAGACACCTTTCCCTAATCAGCTATTTCAGGGGGCTCATTTAAGGTAGGAGAAAGCAAAAGGAATCTTGCTTAGTGTCTAGGACAGGAAGCATCAGTAATTTGCTTTGAGCAGGAGTGGTTTCCTCCATTTTCTCCTGTACCTTCCTCCTGGAAGCAGGAAACAGCCTTCAGATATGTCAGGCAAATGGGAGTCACAGGAAACAGTTCACACTTTTTGAAGATTTACTTTGTTCCAGAGTGGTGCTGGGCAATTCATTCGCGCCATTCTTAACCATTCACAACTTTCTGAGGCAGTACAAGGCTGTTACTCTACCCTCGCCCTAATATATCTAGGCCGGGAAATCGTCTTAGAAATGAAAAGAAAATTCACACAGTTAAAATTTATACCTCACACATGTCTGACTCTGACTCCTGCTCATCATAGGTCACCAGAGGTTTTTCAGGTCACTCACTCTCTTCTTTCCCTTTCATCTTCTCTCCTCTCCCAACTTAATCACTGCTAGGGGACATTTTTAACAAAAAGAAGAAACACAAAAATGTGGAATTTTTTTTTTTTAAACTAGTGATTTTGCCATGTCCGTTGTGTTTTCCCAAGTTATATCTATCTTTGAATTTAAGCTGGTCCAAGGGAAGAAAACACATCGAAAAATCTTCACTTTCTCAAAGAAATGTATTTCTTTGCTGCTTTTTTGGAAGTATGTGGCCCTATTAATTTCTCTTTTATTTTTCTATTTTTAATAGATACAATAAATGGATAAAAGAAATAGTTTACTTTTCTCTTAGCTATAACAGTTACTAATAGCAAATAGCTGGATTAGTGGTAATATTTTGCTCAGCTACAGAATTGGGGTAGAGTATGGGGTTGGGGACCTCTGGTGACCTATGATGAGCAGGCTCCATCCAAAGGGAAGAACTCCACTCTGTTCCAACTGAATGCAGACCAAACCTAGACCTTCTGGGTTGTTCCCCCCCACACACAGAATTTTAATTTCAGAGCTTCAAATTTTAATATAAAAAGCCATTATTGAGTTTAAATATTGACAAAAGAATGAAAGAAAAGGAAGAGAAGAAGGTGGAGGGAAAAAAACTATGTTTTTTCAGATTTAGCAAATGAAAATAGAGAATATCTTGTTAAGTTTGAATTATCAGATAAACAATGAATAATTTTTAGTATAAGCACATCCCAACAATTGTGTGAGATGTACTTATGTTAAAATATGACTTGTTGTTCATCTGAAATTTATGGCAACCCTAAGTCAAACAAAACATGCCTATGGACTACACGAGGCATACGGGCCACACAGGTATATGGACCACCATTTGGCAACCTGGGATACTGACTGGTGATCCCCAGCAGTAGCTGAGAAGGGCTGCCTTCTTGTAGCAAATAGTCTATGTTGTCATTTTTTTTTTTTTTACACTGACATGAAATCCATAGACAAAGCAGCCTATGTACACATAAAAAAAATCAACCGAAGGCACTAATTTTTAAAAAGAAATAAACGTGCAACTGCTTTGGCAGCACACTAGGGACTATCTGCAAGACTCTTGAGGGTGTGCAAGAAGTGTGGCTGCCCCAGGTATTATAGGGTGTCTAGCTTCCCTCCACCCTATTAAATGCTCACACTGTCCCCTAATCTTTGATATAACCAAAATACTCCCCACACCCACACACATTTTCAAAATGCCCCCTAGGTGGGCTGCTTAGTATAAAAGACCATTTAATGGAACTGTTGGTTAGTGAAATGATTGGAAGGCCCGTTGGTGAAGGGGACAAGGCAGAGGATGGCACTTAAGGTTGATAGCCCAGGTAAGCAGCAACAGCTTTCTTCTAAGGAGAAATGGCTGGAAAACCAGCTGGAAGTGAAGGAAAAAAAAAAAGATGAGGAATCACATGGAGTCATCCAAATGAACAGGGAACCTGGGAACAAGAGTTTATGTTGAAATAGATGAATTCAACTTATGTGAGATTTGGAGGAACGGTGTATAGGGTGTGGAGTCTGTCAGTGATGTGGTCAGTGGTCTGAGATGGACAAAGAACTTTGGGAATCAGTGGCTTAGCACCTACATGTGAGGGAAGTCACAGGACAGGATGAGATCTCTCACAGGTAGACGGTAGAATGAACGGTGACCGGGTCCATGGATACAGCCCTGCAGAACAGTCACTTTTGTGAAAAGGTTCATTCTTCCATCATGGAGGAATGGGGAGTTTCCAGAAAGAAAGCAGGAAATCCAAGAAAATGGGGTAACAGAAGGCATGAGAGAGAAGCAAGTGGGATCAATTCTGGAGAGAAGACGAATTCCACAGGAAGGACAAACAAGAGAAGAGTCGGACAAGACAACCCTAGGGACTTGAGTGACTTGAGTTTCAGCTTTGGACATAAGGAGTGTGAGAAGTCTTCTAGATGTACAGGTGTAGATGTCAAGTAGGCAGAGGGCTCCAGGATCCACCTTTGGGAGAGAAATCTAGGCCGGTTGTAAATATATCAGAATAGAAAACAGATAATAGTTAAAGCTGTAAACCTGGATGAACTACTAAGGAAGTAAGAGTAGATAGGTAAGAGAAGAAAATTAAAGACTGAACCATGGGCCTTAAACACCAAGAGGTCTGTGATAAGAGAGGAAGTAGCAAAAAAAGAAAAAGAAAGAGAAAAATATTCCTGATGGAAGGTGGAGGTGACAAGAGGGCTTCTTTCAAACAAACATAGTAGGTTGCCGGCTGCCTGGACAGATTTAGGTTCTTTGAATCAGTCTCTCTAGCCAAAGGAAAATAATCAAGAAAATTCAGCACTTGAAAAGGAGCTTGGATTGTGCCAAGTGGGTTACACTTATGGGAACTCACACCTGTAATGGAGGTGCAGAGTCAGTCTCTGACAATCCCACCCAAAGGGGAGCTGGATACTAAGAAGCAACTAGTAATGTTAATCTAGCATCTTATCCCATATTTCTCAGGATCCTGATCCTTTGCTCTTGTGGACTTCGAGAGCCTTCTGTTATATTGACAGGTTCTTGCTTCTTATACAGTTGGCTTTCCATCTACTGATTTCTTCTCAGCTCACCAGCCCCTTGAAGAGGAGCCAGGCTGTGTTCTTCTTTGAACTCCAGGGGCTGGCCCCAGTGAATACTTACTGAAATCAATTAAGCATGAACATGGGCAAGTCTGTAGATTTTTGATTTCTATGGGGCCTTCTATAACCTAAAACCTTTAAGGTAAAAGGACAAAAACACTAAAACCCTTAGAATGGTTTTTTGATTCATCTGCAACATTCAGAACATTACCTGATTAAACTGCTTTTATAAAGCTATTACTTAATAATTGTAACTGAAAAAAAAATCAGGACTTGAACAGAGGTCAGACAGGAAAATCTAAAAAAAGATCTGATAATTTGTCTACATACACAGCGACATACATACCTGCCTCACAATTAAGAGTTCATCAAGGTGCCTAACTGACTTATGATGACTTATAAAATTATCTGTATGTTCTAGGAACTAAATATTTGTATTCTCCCAAATTCAAATGTTGAAACCTTTGTCTGCAATATGATGGTACTTGGAGGTGGGGCTTTTGCAAGGTAATTAGGGTTAGATAAGGTCACAAGGGTAGGTTCCTCATGATAAGATTAAGGGCCTTATAAAAACAGAAGGAGGCCAGGTGTGGTGGAACACACCTGTAATCCCATATACTCAGGAGGCAGAGGCAGGAGAATAACAAGTTTGAGGTTAGCCTACTCAACTTAGTAAGTTCCAACCTCAAAATATAAAAAAGGGCAGGTATGTGGCTCAGTGGTAGAATACCCTTGGATTCAATCCCCATTGCCACCAAAAACAGAAATGAAAGATAGATAAATAAATAAATAAATAAAAAGAAAGAAAGAGATGGGAGCTCACTCTCTCTGTGTGTGCTCCAAGGAAGGTCATGTGAGGGTCTAACCAGGAGTAAGGCCCTCACCAGAATCCCACCACATTTGTGTGGGTTTCCATCCTCCAGAACTGTGAGAAATAAATATTTGTTATTTAAGCCATCCAAGTGTACAGTATTCTGTCCTAGCAACCTGAACTGATTGAGGCAATATATGTAGTTTGTGAATCTGACTAAAACTCAAAAGTAACGAAACTGGCCAAAGTATTGTGTACAAAGAAATGAAAAGTCTTCAGGGAAAAAAGAATACATTCCCTTCTATACATTTGTTTGGGAAGAAAAATGAGGCATATCTTCTGCTAGAGGACTTTTTTGTATGTTCTTGTATGTTCTTTTGTTGGACATGATCTGTCCCATGGCTTATGGGAATCAATACAGTGAATTGTATTATTAGAGAATTCTAGTTAATTAATTCTGTGCTTGGCCCAAATAAAGCAGCCTAAACTTTAAAAAATATATTTATTTTTTTAGTTATAGATAGACGCAATGTCTTTATTTTACTTTATGTGGTGCTGAGGATCAAACCAGTACCTCATGCATGCTAGGCACGTGCTCTACCTCTGAGCCACAACCCCAGTCCCTAGCAGCCTAAACTTTCTTGGAATAAAATAGCAAAATCAAAATATTTTTTCTGTCCCATACTGCTCGGGGAAAAAAAATGGCAGTATGCACAACATAAACATCCAAAATACTGTAAGACATTATGTTCATTCAATCTATTGCTGATTTTATGCTTTTTAGAAATATTTTACATTGTTAACTCCTCCTGTGGACATATTAGACTGTATGTGGGTATTTGTATATGGGTATCCATATGGGTATTTTGGGAAATTTCAGCACTAATATAGCTTCTTTAAATTATAAAAGATTCTAAAGGTTTATTTGTTTGTAGAGAATGAAGGGAGGACACTGAAATAGTCTTTTTGAATAATTGAAGTGACTTGATATATGGAAACATTTGAATCTTATCAAATAAATTGTCAGTGTTTAAAATTTTCTTTTGAAGTTAAATTATTTAGTTCTCACCAAAAGCACTGATTGCACGGATGAAAACAGAAGGACAATGCCGGTCGCTAGCTATGGAATCTGAGAACGCAACTGCGCAGTGTGTTTGACAGTTCTTGGGTTATTCAGCAAGTCACCAATTTTGGTAGGCTAGCTTCCTTTTACATTGCAGTGGAAAAGAGAACACATCTGAAAAACCAGATAATATGATGAATAAGACATTTGGTAAATAAAAGCAATTAAACATCAAAAAGAGCACACATGTGAAAAAACAGATAATAGAGCAGGTAAGACATTCAGTAAATAGCACCAAATAATGATGTCGTAAACCTCAACCTGAACCAGTCATCCAAGAGGCGATGTCACACGAAGTGATTGCTTTTAGTCCCTTCACTGGATCTATCTAGATTTTGGAAACATTAAGATAAACTTCAAAGGCCACAAAGAAGTTGCTTTGGTGTGTCCTCTGGGATAGGCTGAAACTGGAAATGTGATATAAGTATGTACTTTAAGAAATGAGGGTTTGTGTCAAAGGAAAAGTGAGCATTTCTTGGCACGGATCTCTCCTGCTTTTCCGAGGTGACTTGGTGAAGAAGAAATGGGCTGGAGAAGGATTTCAGTGGAGGTAGAGCCAAGCAGATGCAGTGGGAGACCCCATGCTCTCCCTGCTACAGGGACAGGAGACTACCAGAGATGGCTGGTCTGGAGCAGGAAAGTCCTTTGGTAGTGGGGGTAGCAGATCTGTTTTTTGCTGTTGTTAGTCTCTGTTCCTTTGCAGAGTTATCAGATCTCTTTCCTTTTGCCCTTGAAAATGGCATTCAGTGATTCTGTGTGTGTGCATTTGAGGAAGTCAGTGCAATATCCTTTTAATCCGCCGAGCATCTTCAATGACTTGAAAATGATCAGAGCATGGTTGATGACCGCATTGGTCGGTTTGCGAGAGCTTCACAGAGAGCTGTGCAAGCCATCCCATTTCTCTTCTGTGGTCACCCAAACCTCTTCTGCCCGAAGTCTCCGCGGCCTCCCGGGGGCTCATTGTAGCTATCCTTCCAGGACAAGGGTCAGTTCAGGGCGGGTGATTGTTGCTTTCTTCTCTCTCCAGGGAGCAACTTCTCTTGGTAAGCATTCTTTTTCCCAGCAAGCAAAGATGACCTGGAAATTTGATAGTGCCAGAGTTACAAACTATACTTTCTCAAGAGAGAAATATTACTTTATAGAAACTAGCTTTTATCCTGCTGGGAAACTGTACTGTGCTGTGCGGATTGTCTCTTATTAGAGTCGGGCGAGCTGGAGGAAGCACGTAGGGCTATCTTCTGCACACCAAAAAGGCAGCTGGAATCGTGTATGACCCTGAAAAGAAACTGTGGTGCTACTTAGGGGGGAGGTGGGCAAAGACAAAAATGTCAACATAAGCCAGTACATTTCTTGCGCAGAATGAGCTTGAATGCTCTTAAACACACCAGGAGGAAAGTTCTCAAGGTTTTGAAACTCCTAGTGATGGTGGAGTTCTTGGCTAACATCCTAGAGCATTATGAGGCATTATAAATGCCCTTCGAATTCATGCAGCCCTATAAGAACAACAACAAAAAAATTGTTAGGAGGATTTTAGTATTTAATCATCAGGGGATCTAAAGCCTTTATTTGCCACTTCTCAATAAAATCAAACCTTTATCATGTAGAACAGGTTAGAGAGGATTGGGAAATAATTTTAAGACAAAAGGAAGGTATTCCATCAACTAGTCAAATTATATTCATTGAGCATTTACTATGTGCCAGGTAATGTGGCAGGGGCTGGGTCTGTGGTGGAGACACTGATTAACCTAGTCCCTCTTGACACTCCAGTGTGCAGAACAGGTGTACAGCAAGTGTTTTCCATGCCTGATGGAATATGTGAGTTTATTTTAGGGTCTACAACTTCAAAAATCACTAAGAACCCCTTTCTGTAGGATTTAGACATGCAGTATACTGGAAGGAGAATGAGGAAACCTCAAAAATGCTCATGATTCCCAGGATGTAGTTCAGAGGCAGAGCACTTGCCTAGCATTCACAAGGCCCAGGGTTCCATTTCCAACACTACAAACAAACCAAAAAATAAAATAAAATAAAATTACTCATGATTTTTTTTCCTACCAAGCTGTCCCTTGAACATGCAAGAAGTTGGGAAACCCTTATTTCTTAGAGACTCTGAATGTCTCATTCTTACCAAACACCTTACAAAGACTATGTATTGTGTCTTACAAGTTTATATTTTCTTCTTTAGCTTCTCAGATGCATTTCTTCCAATAGCATCTTCTTACAATTTGTTTTTACTCTAATAATCTTTACCATTTTCAAATATTTATATGTATTTTTAGGTTAGGCTAATATTCCCAAATATCTGTCTGGTCAGAGATAATCTCTATTTCTAAAGAATAATGTTCATATTTGCAAATTTGGACAATGCTCAATGATACTAAAACTATGAATAGAAACATTCATTTTCTTCAATTTAAAGATTGTGGTATAATTTTAGCAGTTTACTTATAAATTTTAATTAGGGCTATTTTCAAATACACACAAAAGTAGAGAGTATATTCTATTGAACTCTAATGTAACCATCACAAAACTGCAATAATCACCAACATTTTGCCAATTTTATTTTATCAATGTAGTTCCCCCCAAGTATAGATAGCTTTCTGTTTTCTTTTAAATTCTGGAGTATTTAAAATCAAATTCCAGACATCATATAATTATATTTGCAAAGACGTTGGTGTTCATATCTAACAGGGAAGAATACTTTAAATATGATATGTGATTACCACTACCAATCAAATTAACAAAATAATGCTTTACTATCAAGGAACACAGCTCAAGTTCCTCTGACTAATCTAGAAAAGATGGACATTTTATAGTTTGTTCAAATCAGGATCCAAAAAGGACCATATTTCATACTTGATTATTATACTTCTTATGTTTCTTTAAAAATATTATGTATCTCTCCCACCCCACCTCCTCATTTTCCCTAAGCACAGGTCATTTATCTTATTTTCTCACAGTCTGGATTCTGCTCGCAGCTTCTGGTGGCATTGTTCAGCTTATTCTTCTTTCTCTCTCTACTTTCTGTAAACTGATAAATCTAAAAACTTGACTAGATCTTCCTCCCCCACCCCCTTCTCTTCTTTCCTTTCTTTCATTCAAGAATATTATCCAGGGGTGGTCCTATGTCATTGCTATTACGTCACATCACAAATCTGTACTGTCTACCTGTTCTACCTTTAGCTAAAGTCAGCCTAACAACCCAGATGTTGCTAGGCCAATACATCCATGATAAAACTCCCTACCAAATTTTCATCAATAGCTTTAATATTCTTTGATGACCTTTGCATAGTTCCATTATTTTCATGAATAAATTACAACTACAATATTAAAATTCATCAGTCATAATTTTGAATCTCAAGTTATTTCACAAAAGTGGAGAATATATTCTGTTGAACCCTAAGGTAGCCATCACAAAACTGCAATTTCAAAATTCCAGCTAGAAAGTTTTCTTGCCTGCAGTGTATCAAGAGTACAAAAGCTTTTCTAATAGAAATATTCTAAAGAGTACTGTTTTGCATTTTTAGTTTAAATTTTTTATACTAATGAAATGATATATGTTCATTACAAAATATTTGGATTTATGCAGCTTAAATTTGAAATAAAAACTGCCCCAAATTCTTCACCAAAAGATCATATCTAGGGTTTTAAATTTTTTTTCTGATATTGGGGATTGAACCCAGGGGTACTCTACACTCCTATTCCTTTTTATTTTTTATTTTGAGATAGGTTCTTGATAAGTTGCTTAGGATCTTACTAAGTTGTTAATGCTGGCCTTGAACTTGAGATTCTCCTACCTCAGCCTCCCAAGCAGCTGAGATTATAGACCTGTGCCACCATTTCTGGCAACATATTTGGCTTTAATCTTTCTTAAAGATGACACACTTGGACAAAATTGGGATCACAATAAAATCTGGTTTATAACCTACATTATATTTTGATTAATCTGTGTTAGACATTCTTTATTATCAAAAAGAGATCAATATCATTACTTTTAATGACATATTTAAATTTTCCTAAAATACATTCTTAAAAATGAAATCCTTGGAATAAAAGATACTAAAAAATTTAAAAATTTTTTAGAAAGTTTCTTGCCTGCAATGTATCAAGAGTATAAAAGCACTTATTTCTCTGGGAATACTAGTATTATAGTTTTTGAAATTCTTGTCAATTTGATATAGAAAAAAGATTTTCTGCCAGGTTATATGTTTTTAATATAGTACTAAATGACTGAAATTATTCATCTGTTTATTGATCATTTGTGTTTTTCTTACATGAATTTTCTATTTATTTCCTCTGGCAATTCTTCTATCAACATGCTCATATTTTTCTTAAAAAATTATAGTAATGTCATATTAATAATTTAGCTGTAATATTTTTAAAAATATTTTGCCAATTTGTCATTTTCTTTTTTTGTGTGTGTTATACTACCTTTTAATTTTATTTATTTATCTTTTAATATTCAGAAATTTTAAATGTCTATGTCATCTACTAAAAAAAAAATCATTTTGTTCTTTCTGATTTCTTCCATGACATTAACATTTGGTTAAGTCCTTCCCCATATCCAGACGAGTTAAAATCTTTGCCCATGTTTTGTTCAACAGTTTTTTGTTTTTGCCTTCATATCTTGCTTCCAATACCTTAGCTTATCTTGTTTTCTTTCTTTTTTTCTAACTATTTTTATTGTTGTTGTATGTTATTATAATCTACTTTTTCCCAGTGTGCTTTGTGTTTCTTTGTGTGTGTGTGTGTGTGTGTGTGTGTGTGTGTGTGTGTGTGGGTGTGTGGTGCTTGGGGATTGAACCCAGGGCCTTGTGCATGTGAGGCAAGCACTCTACCAACTGAACTATATCCCCAGCCCCCAGGGTGCTCTTATTACTTTCCAATTTTCAACTCTCTGCTCTGTAGCACTATCTGTTAGTTCTTTTCTAGTAACAAGTTTACATATTATGATTGTGGCACATTTTAAGGTGTGACGGGTCTTCCCTTTATAATAGTTTCTTTCGTAACTTTACAACAACTTAATGAGATGCATATAATTGTTACTCTACCCCTGAGGAAAATGACACTCAGGCTGCTAGTAAGGGCTGAACCTGGAGTTAAGACCTAGGGAGTCTGCTTTAGACTCCAACTCAACATGTCCAAAGTTGAGTTTTTGATTTCTCTGCCACATCTAGTTCCCAGACTTCTCCTATTTTCAATAATGACTCTCGTGTTCTTAACTTGCTTGCTGGAGACAGAGGCCAGTTCTATCACTCACTTGTTCTTCTCTCTCCAGATTCAGCTCATCAGTAAGTTGTATCGATTTTTCCCTCAAAAATATATCCCTGGGACTCTGGGCATAGGGCAGTGGTAGAGTGCTTGCCCATCATGCATGAGGCCCTGGGTTTCATTGACAGCACTGGAAAAAATACACACACACCTAATTCAAGCACTGTCATCTCCTGCCTGGACAATTACACTTTCTTAAAAGTCTTCCTATTTCTGTTCTTTCCCCTTACACACAACTGGCAGTGGAACTTTAAAAAGAAACATAACATCCTGTCACTACCATGATCCAAACATGGCCAAATTATATTACAAAGTCTTACAATAAAAACCAAAAATCTCCTGGCCTACCCTTCTGCATTCATGAGTCCTGCTTCCCAGGGGGCACTACTCCCCAAAAAAGTTTCTTTTTTTTTTAAATATTTGTTTTTTAGTTATAGGTGGACACAGTATCTTTATTTTATTTTTATGTGGTACTAAGGACGGAATCTAGTGCCTCACACATGCTAGGCGAGCTCTGCCTCTGGGCCACAACCTCAGCCCTGCTCCCAATTCTTTTAGCTCTTTTTTCTGATATTTCCATCCACACTTCTACAGTCTATGTTAATACAAGTATGTTTTAGACTTCAGTTGTAGGTGCCATCTAATGACATCTCCTAGTAGAGATGAAGATTTGGCTCTTCTATGGCTATCCACACCTCAAATACACATCTCCTGTTCTACCAATGTAATTACATTGTAACTTTTATTATTTGATTACATTATTTTGATTATATAAGCCTTATTCATATCCATGTACTATGACTCTATTCCTTCTGTTTTGTAAAATCTTTTTTGTTTTTTTTCCTAGGGTGAATAATTGACTGGATTTTATTAAAATCACTTTTATAACCTTTGATGTAATAATTATTTTCACATTTTTAATTTCTTCTTGGGTCAATTTTACTTATTTTGTTGGCAAATTGTCCATTTCTTCTAAGTTATCAAGGTGTTGCCACAATATTTCATATAGCATATTCTTATAATTATTTTTATAATTTTTTGGTTCTAATTTTCTGCCACTTACTTTTGATTCTGAACCTTGTATGTTTCTTTATCTTTTTTCTCTCAATTCAGGCTAATAGCAGTTTATTTTATTGCCATTTTTATAGCATCGGTTTTTGGGTTTTCCCTTCTAATTTTGTGTTTCCATCTTACTGATTTTATTTTATTTTACTCTTTATTAATTCTTAGTGCTGACTTTCTTTGGTTCATTTTATTTTTCTTTTACTCATCCTTAATATGTCAGTTTTAGTTTGCTAAGACTTCAATAACAAAATGCTTCTGTCAGGGTGCCTTAAACCACAGTGATTTATTTTCTAATTGTTTAGGAGGCTGGCAGTCCCATATGAAGGTGTCAGCAGGTTTGGTTTCTTTTGAACACTGTCCTTGACTCACATATGGCCACCTTCTTGCTGTGTCCTCAAGGTATCCTTTCTTGGTCTCTGTGTTGTTGGTGTCCTAATCTCTTCTTATAAGGAAAGCAGTCATGTTAGATTGGGACCCACCCATATGAGATCACTTTACCTTAATTACTTCTTTAAAGGTCCCATCTCCAAATATGGTCATATTCTGGTGCTGGGGGTTAGGAAGTCAATGCTTGAATTTGGGGTTGGGGGAAGAAAAATTCAACCCCAAGAATGGTCTAAGTTATTTTTGTTTTTATTCAAACATGGAGAAATTAGGTCATGCTTTTTTTTCTGAATATAAACAGAACAGTTTTAACATAAAATACTTAATGGGAAATAGTCTCCTCTCTACACTTTCAAGGTAGCATAGCATGTAATTTCAGTTTTAAATTTCTCTTGATGCCAAGGTTATTTAAGAGAATATTTCTTAACTTCTAACATATTAAGTTGTTTTAGGTCAACAATTTATTACTTGTTTCTAATTTTTTCATGGCCTGCAAATGTTCTATATTTTAACGTTTTTTTTTGTAGTCAAATGCATCAAAGTTTGAACTTTTTTTTTTGGGGGGGGGCGAGTATAAGGGATTGAATTAAAGGCATTCAACCACTGAGCCACATCCCCAGCTCTATTTTGTATTTTATTTAGAGAAAGGGTCTCACTGAGTTGCTTAGCGCCTCACTTTTTGCTGAGGCTGGCTTTGAACTCCTGATCCTCCTGCATTGGCATCCTGAGCTGCTGGGATTACAGGCATGTGCCACTGCACCCAGCTCAAGGTTTGGACTTTTTATAGCCTTACAAAAATTCACACCCTGTATTGGCAAGATGTGAATGACACATAATTTTATGAATATAGTTTATTGCTTATATTATTCAATTCCTCTCTGTCCTTACTTTGTGTGTGTGGTGAGCTTTTCCATTTCAGAAAAAGAAGTTTTTGAAATTGCAATTATAATTTTATCAAGTTCTTATAGTTCTAAACATTTTTGCTGTCCATACTCAGTTGCCAGCTTATTTGATGTAGAGAGGTTTATGAGCAAATTACATCATCTTTACAAGCTGAGATTTTTATTGTCACTATCAATCATTCATATCCTTAAAATGGTACTTCCCATCAGCCTCATTGACACCATAATCTCCTAGTTTGCCTCCCATGTCTTTGGCCACTCCTTAAATGCACATAGTTCTCTGTATCCTGATCATCTTCTCCTACTCCTCTGAATACACATAAATCTCCATCTCTTACCCAGATCTCTCTGCTGATTACAAGATGTATTACAACTAATTTCTTCCTGGATTGTCATGTCAAATGTAACACATGAAGGTTAAAAAACAGTTTCCCTCCTCCCCACCTGAAGTTGCCTTCCCATCCTTTAAATCTGTATCTTTAGATTCTTCTTACAAACAACATATCATTCAGTTTGGTTTTCCACTAGTCTGACATTACATAATCCATACAAATTTCCTAATATGGTGTTGATACATGGAATTCTCAGAAAAGTTAGCTACAATTATTAATAGAATCCAAGGTCATAGATCTATGTTGCTTACCCTGTATACTCAGGGGTGCCTTGTTGCCTCATCACCACCATAGGATTTGATTCTTGATATTTTGTGAACACAAGAAAGAAATAAGCAGAACCTCAACATGCTGACTTTGGGTAAGACACGTCTTGTTCACTAGGAGAGTCAGATGTTTCCATGAGATCCAAGGTGTAGACTTGTCTATGTGTTCTTACAATGGTCTAAGAATTTGCTCCATTACTTGCATTCTTTATTTCCAATGAAATGTCCGATTTATAATAGTTTTCAAATAAAACTATGATGAATATCTTAGATGTTTTGTTTCTTTTCTGAATACTATTTAATGGCAGAAAGCATGTTTACCTGAGTGATAGATTTGAACAGTTTATGAGTCAGCTCTGGGAATTTGAATTTGCAGGAACCTTCTGGAATTATTAAGGCAAGTTCTTCTGTTCACTGGCTTTATGTGTCCTTCAGGTAAAATTTCTACTGGGAGTCCATTTGAACACCCACCAAGGCATCTGAGTGATACCACTATCATATAGTACATGGCCCAGTTAAAATAAGGCCTAATAGCAACTGGAAACAAGAAGATTTCTCTCTTCTTATTTACACTCTTGCTTCTCTCCTTTACCACCAATCACCCACACAGCCACTGCTTCTGCCAACACTGCTTCTTCAGTATGGAACAAAATTTCCTTGTGTGTATAGAAACAGCTTTTTAAAATCGTTGAATCTGGTTGCTGATTAGAAGAATCCTCCCTTTTCTCTCATTTTCTCCCTTTTGTCTCATACAACTTTCTGTCACCCTAAGAGCCACACAGAACTTGGATAGTAATAGCACTTACATGACTATGTCAAAATAAACCCCACAATTATGTATAACTATGATGCACTAATAAAAATATTTTTTTTTAAAAAGAGAGAGAGAGAGATGTGTGTTGGTATACCCACAATCTGGATTGGATTGTGTACTGTAGGAACATACATTGTCTGGTGTACTAAGACACCACATTACTGGTATCATGTTTAAATAAACAAAAACATTAATTCCAGCAATGGCTTGGATTAGAGTTCGGCAAACTTTTTGTAGAGTGAAATAGTAAATATTTTAGATTTTTCATGCCAGGCATATGGATTCAGACAACTACTCAATTATGCCATTGTAATGAAAAGCAGCCATAGACAATATATAAATAAATGGGCAGGATTGTGTTCCAATAAAATTTTATTTACAAAAATAGGTGATGGGCTGGATTTGGCCTATAGTCTGTGGTTTGCTGATCCCTGACTTCAGTGATAATTTATAAATGTTAAGAATTGAAGCAGTTTAATATTTTATTTTTCTTGGTACTCTCTTCTATCACAAGAAACAATGATCTTCATCAAGGTAGTACTTGCAATTTTATGTCTATGGAATAGAATTGTTTCAGCTGCCAGGTAAAAATGCATTTGGTTCTGGGGTTATAATGTCTACAAATGTAAATAAAAGTTTTTGTGTGCATCATTATAAATCACAAGTTTGAAAATCTGGATCAGTCATTTAACTTCTTTGGACCACTGAGTCCTTGTTTATGAAATGAAAAAAAAAAAATTACCCAGCTCACAAGAGGTTGTGAATTTATTAGTCAGAAATCATTTGTTGCAAGTGATTAAAGCCCAGTTCAAATTAGCCTAAGAAAAATGGGAGAACTTTGGCTTATGGAACTGAAAGTACAGTAGTAGTACAGCAGGATTTTTCAAGTGAAGTGTCAGGGCCCCGCTCATACTCACTCCAACTCTCTGCTTTGCTTGTTTTTCCTCTTTTCTGTTACTCTGGTACACTTCTGCTGAGAAACAAACAAAATAGATTGACTCCAAATGGTTAGAAAGAGGACTTTGGCTAACCCACATAGATATGCTTGCAACTTATGATAAAAAGGAAAGAAAATCCTCTTTCTTAACATTCACACATGCAATTTCATTAAAGGGTGGTATAGCTAGCTCATTCACCTTATGAACAATCACTGTAGCTAGAAAATTGGAGATGATGAGAATCATGATTGACATTTCTGTTGGGACCATATGGAATGGTCAGAGTGCCCTAAGATAGCTTGACCTCAATCCTAGGAGAGGACTAACAGCTTTTTAATACCAAACATGTTGTAATGCCCTTTTTATTGTACTGCTTTTGTAAGGGTTTGATCAGAAGAAAAGCAGAACCACTAGGGTATGTATATCTTCTTTCTCTCTGTCTCTCACCAACTCTCTCTCTCTCTCTCTCTCACACACACACACACAAAAAAAACAGGGATTTAGTAACCTTATAAATTATAGGAGGTGGTGGGAGTCTCCATGATGCTGTTATTTCTTTGGGGCCAGAATGTCAAGTACCCAAGGCAAGTAGTTGAAAAGCAAAGATGGATATGAAATAAGGGAACTAAGGACAATCTATGAGGCTGAGCTGGAATGAAGAGGAGGGTCTAGAATCCATGTTTTCCTCCAGATTCAATGATGCAGATGTCCTGTAGGACAAGCTGGTGCACTTTATCTTGAAGCTATGCCTTCACCACCTGACCCAGAGATCAGAGAAACTGAAACAGAAAACAGCAGAATGTGGAGTCTCTGTGGGTCCAGTTGCCACTCTACCAACCTGGCTAACCAGCACATTGGTGATCACCACCTATGTGACACGCGACACAGCGTGTCTGCCCGCCCCAGCCTTCAGAGCTGCTGTTTCACCTTTGCCCTCCAAATTGCTTGTACCACTAAGAGTCTTTTCTTCCTTCCTTCCTTCCTCCCTTCCTTTTCTTTCTTTTTCTGACAGTTACTAACCTGGGACTGTGCAGAGAAGGGAAACTAATTCCAGTTTTACTGAACTGACACAGTTTAAGTATATCACATATTTGATGCCAGTTATTTTTTTCTCAACCCTTATCCATCCTTCTATACTTTGCTTTGTGGTACTAGATTTGAGACTTTTAAAACCACATTTCTACATTATTTGCTAATTTTATGTTAGGGTCTGCAAATACAAAAACTGAAGAGAACCTGCCAGGTTAGTTTATGGAGAAGGATCTTTCCCCTTCCTATTTTCTGTAGGCTTCCTATCTGCTTGTTAGAATCACCCAGCAAGCTTCTTCAGTACAGTGGGGTGGGGAGATTAGTACATATTAGAGATTGCAGAAGAAAAGATACTGAATGTGAAGTTACTGCAATGAAAATGATCCAAAATCAAATACTAAGGAAAAAAAGACAGGAGTAGATAGATATTTCTGCTTTTACCTCTTCTGTTCAATATTATATTAGAGGTTCTCACCAATGCAATTGAGCAAGAAAAAATAAAGGTATCAAGTATAAAGAGGAAGTAATAAACTGTCTCAGTTCATAGATCATTTATGCAGAATATGTAATGGAATCCACAAAATTTACTAAAATTGATGAGTGAGTTTAAAAAGATTAAAGAATATGAGATCAATATTCTAAAATCAATTGTATTTGTATATACTAACAACAATCAGTCAAAATAGAATTTTTAAAATGTTAAAAAATAAATACTTGGGGGTTAATCTGACAAAAATTATACAAAACTTATACACCAAAATCTTTAAAATATTATAGCAATATCATGTTTATGGCTCAGAGACACAAAATTGTTAAGATGTCGATTTGTTCCAAACACCAACTCAAACCCAATCAAAATGCCACAAGCATTTTTTATTTCAGAAATTGACATAGAGGATCTAGAATTCATAGCAGCAGCTAAAATAGTCTGATGAATTTTGAAGAACAAAATTGGAGGACTTAAATTCATTTCAAGATTTTATTAAAGTTAATCAAGAAAGGTTGGTATCAGCATAAAGATGGAACAAAATGGAGTTCAGAAATAGAACCAACTGATTTTCAGCAGAGGCACAGATAAATTCAGTGGATAATCTTTAAATTTAGAATAATCTTTAAAGTAAATGGTGTACAACTTGAACATCCACATGCACACACAAAGAAGCTTCATTCCTTGCACCACATGTAAAGCATAACTCAAAAGGATCATAGGTCTAAGTGTAAAATATAAAACCTCTGGAAGAACATTAGCTAGGCATTAGATTTGTTAAATTTAAAGTCGAAAGCATAGTCCAAAAGAGAACATGTTGATAAATTTTACTTCAAACTTTAAGTATTCGGCTCTTTGAAAGATATTCAAAAGATATTTGAAAGACCAGGTAAGTGGGCAGAGAAAGCATTTTCAAATCATATATCTCATAAAGGAGTAATAACTGCAACTCAAGAATTTTCCTAATTGAATCACAAGAAAACAAACAAGTTCTAAATATGGGTAAAAAGTTTTAGCAGATGCTTCACTAGAAAAGATAAACAGCAAATTATCACATGGTCAGGGAAATGAAAATTGAAGCTATAATGAGACTGTACCATACACCTATTAAAATATGGCAGGAGAGAGATTTGGCAGTGGAAGAAGAGTCACAGGGATGTTGGAGACAGAGAAGGGGGCCTTGGTACAATTAATGCAGGCAGCCTCTGGAAAAAGGAAATAGACCCTCCTAGGAGCCTACACAAGGAACACAGCCCTGCCAATGCCTCAGCTATAACCCAATGAAATGTATCAGATTTTGACTTGCAGAATTGTGAACTAATACATTTATGAACTGCACTAGTTTTCAATGATTTGTTATGGCAACAATTAAACACTGAAACAGTAAGAGTCCTTATAAACACAAGGAAATAATCATTCACATATATTTCAGTTAAAGTTAGAATGAGTTTTTGAAATTCCACTAGGAAGTGGAGGGACCCGTGTGTTGTGCTGTCTAGTAGAGTAACCAGTAGCCATATGTGGGAGCCAAATGTGACCATCATGACTGAGGAACTGGGTTTTTAATGTTATTTAACTTTAATTAATTTCCACTTTAAAAGCTGATACTCTATTTAGTTATTGGGATGTTATTCAATATTTTTGGAGCAACCTAAGTCTGTGAATATCTTTTTTCTCTGTAAATTTTATGAAATCTACATTACAGATCAAATATTTCCAATGAAAAGTTAATGCCCAAATTGAGATGGGCTATGAGTATAAAAAAGAATAAAATATCACAATAATTTTTATATTCATGACATGCCGAAATGAAGATAGTTTAGATATGAGAGGTTAAATAAAAAAGAGTGCTCAAATTGCTTGCCCCTATTCTTTATTACTTTTAATTTTTTAAATATTTTTTTGCAGTGCTAGAATTTGAACCCAGGGCCTCATAGATGCTAGGCAAGCACTCTATGGCTGAGCTACACCTCCAGCCTCTCCTTCTTATTTTTATAAATGTAGACACTATAAAATTTTAAATTACATATTTGACTCACATTATATTCCCATTGGACAGCCCTATTCTAGATTTGTTTTCTACATTTTTATCATGTCTTACACGAACATGAAGATCCGAGGGAGGGCAAGAGGACTGCAGAAGACTAAGAGAAGGAGAAAGAGAAATTTTTTATCTTCATTTTAAAATATACCTCAAGGTCACAATTCTTAAGCCTGATTTCCAAGAATAAATTACATTTCAATATATTGCAGGGGGCCATCCAAATTTCCCTTTTGTACAATAATTTAATTCTATCTGATATTGTTTGCAATATCTGAGCCCATGGCTAAAGTTCCCTTAAATATTTTTCAATTAAATAGATTAATTTCTGCAATAGGATTTGACTGTATAGGCCTTTAGCAAAATCTATTTTTCTTGTTCAACATTTTAAAAAAGTATATCCTGGTTTGTTAAGAGAAAGAAAGAAAAGGATGACTAGTCTTTTTGTTCCATTTAAAACAAAAATGTTATATTGAACTTTTAATATAGTAAATCCCAATGCATAAATGGCCTAAGCATTTGTAATCTGTCTAGATTCATGAGTGTTCGTTTGACTAGAAAAATTAATTTAAAGTTTTCAGTAAAATTTCAATAGCTTTTGGACACAGAAATCAATGATGGCAAAAGTAATCAATTTAGAGCATCAAGAGGTGATGTCATGTCACAGGTAAACGGGGAGACTCTGAAAATGGGATTAGAGCTCAGTAAGAAGAAACTCATTTCCCCCTGGAATTTGAAACTGAGATTCATACAGACTTTGGGGCCTGAATATGAAACCAATAGTACTGAGCTGGTGTCTGTCTCTTTTTTGTTGTTGTTGATGTTGTTGGTCCACAACCACTGGTTCTATCAGAAATTGCTCCATTCCTACCCCTGTGATTCTGGGGGCAGGTTTATCAAATAAGATACCAAATACCCAGCTAAATTTTTTTTTAATGAGGTAACTTTTGTTTTTTATGTTTATTTTATTCATTTATTTTTTATGTGGTGCTGAGGATTAAACCCAGGGCCTCACATGTGCTAGGCAAGCTCTCTACCACTGAACTAAAACCCCAGCCCACCTCCAGATAAATTTGAATGTCAGATAAACAGCAAAATAAAAAGAAATGAGGCAACCTCTGGTGGCTTTTTCAATCAGCGTGCTACCTACTTCTGGCTTCATAAGTGGGCATGTGACACGTTTGAGCAATCACAGGGTCCCTATCCCTTTGTTCACAATGATTGGTCTAACATATAAATATCTCTCCCAAGTAGAGCCAGTCCGAGCCTCTCAACATGATTTGCTGTGAGGAGGCGCTTTCCTTTGGATTGCAAACTGCAAGGATGCAAACCTTGGGTAGGCAGCAGCCATTTTCCCTGTCACTTGCAGAGAACCTTCCTATGGCAAGAGGAAAGGATAGGTGCAAAGAACCAATATGTGGACAGACAAGGGGAAAGTGCCGTGACAATTTCTCCTCCTTGGAGGTATTCTTGGTGTTTTGTCCCAAAGTTTGATGGTAATTAAGTGCTGTCCCCCTACCCACATTAAATGAACTCAATGGCAATTTCTTACTCGACAAGACATATTAAACTAAGCCAGCATCTTAACCATAGTGCTGCTATAAGCATTTACTTTATTATCTGGTTGGTATATTTCTCTGGACTCTACTGTGCAGAGTGGTGGTATCCAGGTGTGATATGTCTCAGGGCATTTATCCTCTGATAGTGAGATCCATGCTGCGGTTGTCATGAACACTTAAAAGGAAAGACAGCAAGTTTCCCTGGGTGTGGTGGTGCACGCCTGTAACCCCAGCAGCTCGAAAACCTGGGGCAAGAAAATCGCGAGTTCAAAGTCAGCCTCAGCAATTTAGGGAGCCCCTTTCATACACACACACACACACACACACACACACACACACATATGTTTATATATTCATATATATAAAATGGGGATGTAGTTCAGTGGTTAAGTGCCCCTGGGTTCAATCCTGGTACAAAAAAAAAAAAGTAATGCTATGATGCAGTACAAATGCATGTTTTTATTTCCTACTCCAACTCTATTGTATTTAATTCATTTTCTAACACTGTCCTGTCACTAGGTAATACTTGCAAATATTAATTTGTGGGCTTCTATTCCTAGGATCCTGAAAATATGATGCCATTAATGCTGCCCTCATAGAAAGGAGTGGCCCCCTCACTCTGCATGAATTCTACAATCTTCAGAATCACAATAAGAAGGGAAGAGGTTTGGGGGCAGCACTGACTGACCATCAGTGTGCAGTGGTCAATGCCCATATTTTGGAAAAATATATGGATCCCCTTCTTCAAAGATGCTTAAAGATTTCAAGAAGGCAACAGCAGAGAATTAAACAAACATAGGACCCCTCTAAACGCAGGTTCCATGAAGCCAACCCTGCCTGAGGGTCACATTGATCTCTTTGTAGAATGGGAGCATAGCCAACTTTTTAGTAGAAGGAGTATTATATGAATTATTTGTGACATTTATAGCTCTCCAGGCTCATTGGGTTTTCAGTAAATTAAGTAACCCCTATCTGATCCCATGGGGTGTGGTAGCCAGGAGTGAGGTCCTTGCGTCAGCCAGATGTAGGCTTAAAGCCTGCCTTGGCCACTTCTTTGGGCCAGTTACCTAATGTCTCTAAACTTCAGATTTCTTACCTATAAAGATGAGATTATACATGCATCTTCTCCTGAAAGATCATTTTGAAGGTTAGGTGAAATAATGCACTTAGGAGCATTTAGAATGATTCTTACACACAGGGCTGGCTAAACGCTCACTATCATAGTTATGAACATGGTCCAGTTACAAGTTGGATTGGAGAGATGGCTATACCTAAATTTATGATCACCTAATTAAACATAATTATAACATGAGCAAAGTTGCCTTTGTCCATTTTGCTCTTAAATTTTAGTGGTTTTTGCTTCCTTACTCTCTTAAGCAGCTTTCTTCCTCCCAAAGTAAGTAATCTGAGCAGTGTCAATAAGAGATTCGTGTTCAACAGACACTGGCCAATAAGTTTAGAAAATGCTACATTAATAATAAAAACAGCTATACTTGAAAGTTCTTCTCTGTGCTGATCAGATGAATTTTATTCATTATCTTATATAATTCTCACAGTAACACTTTGAGACACAACTTACTATTATCCCCACTTTTAAGTAAAAAAAAAATGGTGGGTGGGGGGCAGTCACAATTCTAAGCCAGTGTCCTTAATGACTGTGTCATTCTTACTTCCACCAAAACTAGCATAAAGAGATTTCTTTACTGCAGGACTTCTCAGAGCCTTTGGCATGCTGCAGAGTCCTGTCAACCTCCAAGATGGGAATACAATTTGCTGAGTATCTTATTTGTCTTCCTCTTTTTATTTTTTTTTTCCATGGAGATCTTCTGAGATGAGACTTTTAATGGAACACATTTTAAGAAATACTGGCCTACCTATTTGTATTTTAGTTAACAACTTGGAAGACCAAAATGACTTCAGGAATAATTCTAATACTATTTCAGAGATTAGTGAGATAAGGAAGAGAGATGTGCAAACAGGTGGCCTTCCTGATGTCCCCAAATCACACTGTGGCCAGTAATTCTTACTTCTAAGATTGATGGACTTCTGGAACTTTGTTTTTCTATAGTTAAAGAAAATAAACAAGACAAAGTGACTCTAAGGTGAGTGAAATTGTATGGTTGAAAGCACTTAGAAAGATTGAAGGTAAAATGTGAGTGTCAACCAATTTGCTGAGTCCCTACTGGGGCCTGGTGTTCTTCTGGGCTATCTGTAGAGTTGAATGAGATTGAGCTTACTGTCAGGCACCCAAAGAGATGCTGTTTTCAGAGCCCTGTTGTTTGCAGGTAACATTAAACCACTCTTCCAAGTAAAAGACAGTTTATCGTAAAGGTCCAGTTTCTCCTACAACTCAATGATAAGAAATAAAGCTGAGTGTGGTATTGTAGTTACTGACTATCCCCAGGAGAGAAAGTCTGTTCAGTCTGGGCTATGGGAGCTCCTCCTTTCTTTCTGGCATCTTCTCCCTTTGCCTGTTTCTCCACATTGACTGGCTTTGCAGCATGAGCCCTTCTTATGCATGGCAAGACACAGACACCACTATGTCCACACAAATTTCAGCTCCGACAATGCTTTTTTGTGTCTCTTGGAAAGAATTTGACAAGGAATTTGGTCATCAGCTGTGGCCATGAGATAGATTCATGGAATGCATGACCTCCAATCAGGGACAATGCCAGGAAAGGTAACAGTAGATAAGTCTGGTACAAGTACTTCAAGATACAAGGCAACGAGACCAAGACTAGTGAAACAAAGGCTGTTCTTTGTTTTTCTCATTTGATTTTTGTTTTTATTCGTCTTTATAGGAAATAACATTTCAGTACATCCAGAAGTACATCATTACTGTGATTGTTCTTTTGAATAAAAGATAAGCCTTCATAAAATAAGTAATTATCACTCCAAGACCTTAAAGGCCCATCCCACATTTGGGATTCAGAGCTTGCTTTCTTCTTATGTGTATTTTACTTTACTTTTTATCTACAGTGTGATGTTGATACCAACCCCAGGCCACAGATCAGTCTCTTTGGATTCTTCCACTCAGAGATCTGAAGCTATTGGAAAGATTTAAAGACCAAACTTAGAAGAACTGGACTTTGGTGGACCATATCTTCAAGGGTGGTTTGAAGACTGGGTGTTTTCCAGAAGGTAGTGATAAATGTGCAGGGAGTTCAACAGAACTAGATAAGTCAGGACCATCTAAGTTACCCAGAATGGGAGACTCCAGAATCCTAAACCTAGTTAAAACTAATGGGTCTGCTTCATAGATATAATGAGAATAAAAGCTGAGTGACTTAAGTTTTTATAAATTCTACCTGGATATTTTTATACTAATGTAACATAGCATTATTAAAGCATTAATAAGTAGATGGCATTTTCCTGCTGGTATCTTTGACCTTCGTTCTATGGTTTCACCCAAGGGGATACTTTGAAGTACAAAATGGAAAACCATAGTAAAGTTTTGGGTTAGTTAGTTTTGCATCACTGTGACCAAAATACATGACAAGAACAACTTAGAAAAGGGAAAATTCATTTTGGCTCACAATTTCTGTCCATGTTCAGCTGGGTCCATTGCTCTAAGCCCAAGGTGAGGCAGAACATCGAAGGGTGTGGCAAAGGGAAACTACTCCATTCAAAGCATCCAAGAAACAGAAAGAGGTGAAGGAGCCACAGGGAAGATGAACCTTTCCAGGGCATATTCCCAGGGACCCATCCCACCCAGTCTACAGTTACAACCACCCAGTCAGTCCATTCAAACCTGGGTGTACTCATCCAATCATTTCACCTCCAAACAAGCCTGCATTAACATAAATGGTAGAGCTTGGGGGTGGGGGGGACCAGGTTTCCATATGTAAACCCTAATAGGTTTGTTTTAACTTTCTGGAAGACAGAATATTCTTCATAATGCTGTACTTAATATGGACTTACTAAGTTGCTTTCTGCATTGAAGAAGAGAAATTCCTGCTCAGCAGTCCTGGAGTTGAGAAGCTAAAAGAAGCATTCACATAGAATGTATAGGGTGAAGAAACAGCAAAAGCAGAGAAAAAGCAGCAGAAATACAGTTTTTTGTTTTTGCTAGTAGGGCAGTACTTTTTTTTTTTTTTACCAAGGATTAAATCAGGGGCACTCAACCACTGAGGCACACCCCAGCCCTCTTTTATTTTATTTTATTTTATTTAGAGATAGAGCTCCCTGAGTTGTCAAGCACCTCGCTGTTGCTGAGGCTGGCTTTTGAACTCGAGATCCTCCTGACTCAGCTTCCTGAGCCGCTGGGATTACAGGCATGTTCCACTGCGCTTGGCAGAGCAGTCAATTTTTATACTACAATTGGACATACTGATTCAGAGAAGAAGTAAATAAAGCCCCTGTAACCTCTGGACAGCTACAGGCAAAGTCCCCCCACAAAATTTCAGGTGCTTACCTGGGACGGTGTGGGACCTCAGAAAAGGATAATCTAGGTGAAGACAGACAAGAATAAAACAGGTGAAAACCAGAAAACCCACTGGAGCAGGACCCATGGTTATAGGTCTACTGTCAACCACTAGGAAAGGAGAATGCATACTGAAATGAGACCATTGTACATTTCAGTTAATTATGAGTAACTGTATATATAAAGTCTCTTATAGTGTTTCTCAGATATATTTCATTCTGATTTTCTTACAGTATGTCATCTGGATTGAGGTAGAACCCAGTCAGGCACTGTGTAAAACAGCATCATATCAGACATGAAGTTACAACAGAAACTTTGTTCCTCATTGGAGCTGAGGCGTGCACAGAGACAGTCATCAAGCAAATAAGACTGGCCATGCATGAAACAAAAGAATATGTGCTACCAGGCATGGTGGCCATGCCTATAATCCCAGTTTCTCTGGAGAATGAGGCAAGAGGATGGAGGGAAGCCTAGGTAGCTTAGGGAAACCCTGTTTCAAAATAAAATTTAAAAAAATAAAGGGGTTGGGGATGTCACTCAGTGGTAGAGCACTTGCCTAGCATGTGTGAGGCCCTGAATTTGATCCCTAGTATCCCCCCAAAATAAAATAAAATAAAGCATAGAATGTAGGGAAGCCCCACTTCTGGTTCCAAGGATTCAGCTGAGATGCTTAGCCACCTAAAGGACATGCACATCACCTCCTTTGTCAACAAGCATTTTTTAATGTTTCCCATCTATCAATTGAACAAAGGGTTGCTCTAGCGCTGAGCTATATCTCCAGTCCTTTTTGTTTGTTTATTTTGAAACGATACCCAGGCTGTCCCCAAATTCATGATTCTCCTGCCTCAGCCTCCTGAGTAGCTCATATTACAGGTGTATACCACCATGCCCAGCTCAATTCACCTGATTCTTACAACTCACCAAGGTAGGCACTATTCTTATTCTAGTTTACATATTAAAAAACTGATGCAAAAAGTGACATGGTAACTTGCCTAAGGTCATGTAGTAAATGGTAGTACCAGTATTCAAATAGGGGCAGCCTGACTCCAGATCACACAATCTTTCTTTGTTTTTCTTCTTCACATTTTTATTTTTTGATAACCCATTTTATACCTATTACTCAATATACAAATGTGTTTTTACAATTTTAATTCTTTAGTTTTTTAGTCTTCATATAAAAATGTAAATGGTTTTTCACCATGCTCACAAAATTAGCACAACTTAAGTCATTACCATAAAGGTTTTTTTTTTAATTTTTTTATTTGTTCTTTTTAGATATATATGACAGGAGAGTGCATTTTGACATTTTGTACATACACGGAATGTAACTTATTCTAATTAGGGTCCCATTCTTATGGTCGTACATGATTGTGGAGATACACTGGTCGCGTATTCATATATAAACATAGGAAAGTGATGTCCAATTCATTTTACTGTCTTTCCCATTCCCATTCCCCCTCCCTTCCCTTTATTTCCCTTTGTCTAATCCACTGAACTTCTATTCTTCCCTCCTCCTGCCTCCATATATCTGAGGCATTCAGCCTTTGGTTTTTTGGGACTGGCTTATTTCGCTTAGCATGATAGTCTCCAGTTCCACCCATTTACCAAAAAATGTCATAAATTCATTCTTCTTTATGGCTGAGTAATATTACATTGTGTATATATGCCAATTTTTAAAAAATCCATTAATCTCTTGAAGGGCATCTAGGTTGGTTCCATAGCTTAGCTATCACAGAGCACACAACTTTTCCATGTCTCATTTCAATTGGAAAGACAGTCCTCTTATTTCTCTAAGGCATTTCTCCACATCTTGACATTTGAGAAAATCTACTCAAATCTTTCCTAGCCTAGAATCAAGAAAAGAAAAAAAAGGGCAAAGACCTTTTTCATATGGTCATATGCTAGAGAGGAGGACAGACCATAAGCAAATTAACAAGTGAATATATACATTGGATATTGATGAGTGCTATGAAGAACAATAAAATATGACAAGAAACTAAAATTAATGAGCTAATAGATAGGTACACTGTTATGCAATGATCATATCTCTGCTACCAAAAACAGACATTACAAAAAATAAAAATAAGATATTAATATTCCTCATAAGCATAGAATACATTTTTAAACAAAATATGAATAAATGATATTCAACAATATATTTTAAAAATTAATACATTATGACTGAGAAAGGTTTACCCCAGGAAAAGCAAGGTAGTTTAAATGTACAAAATCAATCATATGGATACAATCACCATATTAGTATGATAGGAAAAAAAACATAAAGTAATTTTCATAGTCACAAAAGCTTTTTTTTTTTTTTTTTTTTTTGGTGGGGTAGGGGATACTGGGGATTAAACTCAGGGGCACTCAACATTTTACTGAGCTACATCCCCATCTCCTTTTTTATATTTTATTTAGAGACATGGTAACACTGAGTTGTTTAGGGCCTCCCAAAATTGTTGAGGCTAGTTTTGAACTCATGATTCTTCTGCCTCAGCCTCCAGAGCCACTGGAATTATAGACATGCACCAACATGCCCGGACACTAAAGCTTTAACATGATTCAACAATAATATATGATTTTTAAAAACTGCCAGCAAATTAGAAAAAGAGAAATTCTTCAATCTGACAAAGTTTATCCATGGAAAATCTCCAGCTAAAATACTTATTGTTAAGAAATGGAAAGCTTTTGACCTAAGAGTGAGAACATTGTGCAGATGCCTGCTTTTACCACTTCTGTCCAATATTGTACCGGGGTCTTAGCCATTGCAATAAGGCAAGACAAATAAATAAAAGTCATAAATATTAGAAAAATATTTGTTGAATACATGATAATTTAAGAAATTCTGAAGGATGTAAAACATAACTACTAGAACTAATAAGTAAATTTAGTAAGATGATTATTAAATATGGCAAAGTCAATTATACATTAATAATTAGCCACAAGCAACCATAAAATTAAATTGTAAAAGTCAATTCCATATAAACTAGAGCCCCAAACCATAAAATACTTATTAATGCAATCATCAAAAGTTGTACATGGTTTCTACATTAAGAATTACAAAATATTACTGAGAGAAAATTTTAAAGTCCTAAATGAATGGAAAACCATGGTTACAAATTGAAAGACATAGTATTGTTAGGACATCAATTATCCCCAAATTGATTTATAGACTCAAAACAAGGCCAATCAAAATCCTAGTAGACAATCTTATAGAAATTGCCAAGCTAATCTTAAAGTGCATAAGAAAAATTCAAATGTAATAGCCTACACTATTTTTTAATATTTATTTTTAAGTTGTGGTTGGGCACAATATCTTTATTTTATTTATTTATTTTTATGTGGTGCTCAGAATCGAACCCAGGGCCTTGCACGTGCTAGGCGAGCACTCTACTGCTGAGCCACGATCCCAGCCCCTAGCCTACTCTATTAAAAAAAAAGGGAGGATATCACTGCCTGATTTCTACTTATTGTAAAATTATAAAAATCAACTAATGATCAAAGCTGGGGTTGTGGCTCAGCAATTGAGTGCTTGCCTAGCACAGGAAAGGCCCTGGGTTCGCTCCTCAGCACCACATAAAAATAAATAAATAAATTAAAGATATTGTGTCCAACTACAACTAAAAAATATATGTATTTGTAAAAAAAATTTTAAGTCAACTAATAAAAAAAGAACAGAATATAGTCAGAAATAAACACACACACACACACACACACACACACACACACACACACACATATATATATATATATATATATATATATATATATATATATATATGTAATTAATTGATGTCTCAACTAAGGTGCAGGAAAATCCAATAAGGAAAGAAAAGTCTTTTCAATAAATGGTGCTATAACAATTGATTACCTATAAGAGAAAAAAATAAATGGATTTTGTATATGTGTGTGGTATTGGGGACTGAACCTAGGGGTGCTACACCACTGATCTACATCCCCAGCCTTTTAAAAAATTTTTTTACTTTAAGACAGGTTCTCACTAAGTTGTCCAGGCTGGGCTTGAACTTGCGATCCTTCTGTCTCAGCATCCCATTTAGCTGGAATTACAAGTGTGCACCATAGTGCCTGGAATGGTAAAAATTTTACTTATTCTGTACACTAAACTTAGTACAAAATGGATCACATACCTAAATGTAAAAGATAAAACTTCTAAAACAAAATGTAGGAAGAAAAAAGAAATCTTTGCAAACTTGGAATAGACAAGTATTTCTTTCATAAGCCCCCCAAAAGGCACAAGCTATAAAAGAGTTGGTAAGTCTGTATCTGATAAATTCTGATCATTTCAACCTAGAAGATCTAAGTCTATTGTTTATTTTATTTTATTTTTTTGGTACCAAGGAATGAACTCAGGGGCACTCGACCACTGAGCCACAATCCCAGCCTTATTTTGTATTTTATTTAGAGACGGGGTCTCATTGAGTTGCTTAGCACCTTGCTATTGCTGAGGCTGGCTTTGAACTAGCGATCCTCCTGTCTCACCCTCCCGAGCCGCTGAGATTACAGGTGTGCACCACTGCGCCCAGCAATTTTTCAAAATTCTAAACTTGTTCTTCAAAATACACCATTAGGTAAACAATAAGACAAACCACAGACTGGGAAAAGATGCTATATATAGCAAAACACATATCCAGGGTATAAAAAGAACTCTTGCAAATCAATAAAACAACAATTTTTTTCTTAATATTTTATTTATTTATTTTGTATGTGGTGCTGAGAACCAAACCCAGTGCCTCACATGTGCGAGGCAAGTGCTCTACCACTGAGCTATAACCCCAGCCCCAAAACAACAATTTTTTAAATGCACAAAAGATTTCAACAAACATCTCACAAAATAAGATACAAAAATGGTACATAAGCACATCATCCCTGAGAAATACAAATTAAAACCCCAATGATGGGCTGGGGATGTGGCTCAAGCGGTAGCGCGCTCGCCTGGCATGCGTGCGGCCCGGGTTCGATACTCAGCACCACATACCAACAAAGATGTTGTGTCCGCCGAGAACTAAAAATAAATAAATAAATATTAAAAAAAAAAAAAAACTTATAATCTATTGAGGAGATAAGACATGTATACAAATTACGATACAGGATACAATAAAAATATTAAAAAAAAAAAAAAACCCCAATGAGCTAGGCGCAGTGGTACTCACCTGTAATTCCAGAGACTGGGCAGGTTGAAGCAGGAGGATTGCAAATTCACAGCCAGCCTCAGCAACTTAGTGAGGCCCTAAGCAACTTAGTGAGAACCTGTCTCTAAATAAAACATGAAAAAGGGGACTGGGAATGTGGCTCAGTGGTTAAGCTCCCTTGGATTCAATCCCTGGTATCCCTGGTACCAAAATAATAATAATAATAATAATAATAATAACAACAACAACAACATATGCCCACACAAAGACTTCTGCATACCTGTTTACTGATCTTTATTCACAATATCCCCAAACTGGAAATAATCCAAATTGGGGAATAAATAAACAAAAATTGGTATAAAGAGAAACAAGCTACTGATACATACAATAAATTGGATGAACCTCAAAATCACTATGCTGAATCAAAGAAGCACATCCAAAAATATGCATAATATATGATTATATTACTACAATTCTAGAAAATGTAAAGTATGTAATAGTGACACTAACCAAATCGGTGTTTTCTTAAAACCCGTGGGAGAGGAAGAGATCAACTGCAAAGGGGCACCAGGTAACAATATAGATGGAGAGCAATGCCTGGTGTTGCTAGTGGTAATGCTTTTCAGGCATAACCAATTGTCAAAACTCATTGAATTATACATTCAAGATGGGTGCAATGGATTGTATATGAATTATTGTTCAATATGTTTGGAAAAAAAGAGTACTGTCGGTTCCTTTGCAAAACCTGTCTTGCCATTTTTTATAGTCTTTCATTGTGGACACATTTAAGTGAAATATATATTTAATTTTAAACGATGTTTTTTATATATTTATTTTGTATTCTGTATCTGATAAATTCTGATCATTTCAACCCAGAAGATCTAAGTCTATTGTTTATTGCTCTTTACTGCCTTTCTCTTATAGAGAGGATTATTTCCTGTGTGATTGGTGATCTCTGACTGTAAGCTTACATTTCATTCATCTTAATCGCTGAAAACGTGGGCATCTAACCTGATGATGGTTCACTCCTGGTGGGACTGGGCTTGCTTTCACAGGGAGCCAGGATTCCACTGAGCTGAGAGCCTACCAGATTCCTTCCAGGTGTTCTTTTTTACTGGTGAGACTCAGGTCCAGTGGCCTCACCTGGCCTCAGTCCCATAGTTGAGCCCATCTCGGTCCTGCCCTCAGAGTAACTTTGCACACTGTCTACTCAAAGATTTCTCCCCTCGCCAACATCGAAAGCTTTTCCTTTCTTCCTTCAAGCTCCGCTGCATGATGTCAAGTATGGTCCACACAAAATCAGTTTTTACAGCAAGAGGAACCCTCAACGAATCCGTCATACTGCCAGAAAAAAACATGTTTATCTTATCTCAGAGAAAAGGGAAATAAGCCCTAAATAGTAAAATGATAGCCCTGCTTTTTAAAGGGTTTGAACTAAAAATAGATATGGAAATATACATCATATCCTCAAACCAGGATCTCTCTCCAAATCTGATTATGGGTAGCCAATCTAAATGTTGGTAATAAATAGCTATTCATTTTGTGCTAAGGCTGAGGAGAGATATGTAATAGGGCAGGGATAACAAGATAACTTCACAGAGAACATCACAGAGGATGACTGGAGAAAATGTAAAAATCCAGAGCTTCATATTTATCCCTACAAAAATAACTTACAACGAGGGTGACTATGACTTTTCACTATTTTCAATATTCCTTTTTCCCCCCCTCCCATCTGAATTTTTACCCAGACTAGATTTTTATTGTTCCTTAGGAATTAATAGTAATTTTAACAATTGAGATGCTGAATATTCACTCTATTTAGAGTGTAGAAGATTCCTTAAAATGGCCAGCTCATTCACAGGGTGTTTGAGGTTGACAGTGGTGGAGAACTGTGTCTAATTCCAGATACCAGCTCCCATCTCTCTTTACATAAAAAATGGTGCAAAAGTTCATTGAATGTTTTAATTAGCATGCAGGCTGAGTCTCAAATCCAAGGGAGAACCTAATTCTACTTGTGTTTGCATCTAACAGAAGGTGATAAAAGAACAAAATTTTGGAACAGTACAGGATTATTATTATTATTATTATTTTCAATAATAATATAATCATTCATTAAGTGCCCACCACTTATTAGGAGCCAAAGGAACATTTTGTCTTTCTGATGAACACATTACCATAGTGGTGGATCTCAGCAGTTTATTGTTCTGGTTTATGATCTTGGTCTGGATTCAGAATAAAGCAGCCATGCGCCAGCTTCACATTTGTATACTTTTTTAATAACCTGGATGGGAAACGGGAATGTAGGTCCATATCTTTTTTCCTTAGTGTGAAGTGTGTAACAAACCTGCTCAAAAAACACTGCTTTGGTTGGCCAATCAGAAACAGAAATTAAGGGAAGGCTTCGTCCTGCTCTCTTTTACTGAATGAACTTGACTGAATCACTCGGAGACCGAATTCTTCCTGGTTACAGTCTGCATCACATACAAACATTATCTGGTGGGGTTTCCTTGGCTGGGCAGCTAGGGGTAGCTAATGATGAGAGGCGTATCCAAATCCCAGCCAGCCTCCTCCAGCCTTGAACCGAACTTTGGGATGAGACAGGACCTGGCAAAAAATGGAAATACCTTCCCTGACATTTTTGCTCATGTTTTCTAAATTCACTTTCAGATAAGGACAGTGAGTTTGCTGGAGTGGGAAGTGCTGACAGACAAAGTGTAGTCTACTACAAAATTCTTCCCGGCACTCTAATTATCCTTTCCTTCTCGACTTCAGTATCACATGTAGCCATGTGTAGAATCATAAAATAATTATGCAGTGTACAAGCTTTCTGGGAGCATGTACCACTGTTTTCCTAATTCTTTATCTCTCCCATTGATCGTGGCGTGTGTGCATTGATCCAAGTCGGCCATCTGGTTAGGCAAGATAAGCGTGCTAGTGTCTTTGCATTGCACTGTCACGCGGGGAGGGGGCACATTTTGGCTGTAGGGAATTACGGGGGCAGGATTAGCCCTCTTCCTATGAGGAAACTGAATTTTAAATGCAGTGTTGCAGCTGCATGGACCATGTTGCTAACTTCTGTTTTTGCCATGAACTGGGTAGATTTTTCTTCTCGTTCATATTGTCTCCAAAGGTATAGAGATGCCTTGTATTAAATTGAGGGGAGGGGGTAGGGATTGGAGAGAAGATTCATTTTTAGCCCATGTTAGACTTGTAAGTGGCTGATACATTACAGGATTTCTAAATGGTAAAATTGCTTTCAAATGACTACAAAAGGCAGCTGAATCATAAAAAAAAAAAAAAAAATCATTTTACACAGAGTCTCCTTGGACCCCCCAAATAAAATCATTTTTTGAGAGGAAAGAAATATTTGTATCAGTCTATGCAAAAAAAGAAAAAGAAAGAGAGATCGAGAGAAAGAAAAAGAAAAAAAAAGAAAAAGGAAAAAAGAGAAAAAAATAAAAGAAAAAAGAAAGAAAGAAAATAGAAAAAAAATTATGTATGTATCATAGCAGAAGGAATTACTGCTTGAAGCCTGGAACAGGGCTCTGGGATATCCTCTCCGTTTGTTTATCTCCCTCTTTCACATATTGAAATTAATGTTTGCCCCAAGTTTATGACCACTGGGACTGACTGAATGTCCTATTTAATTCAAAGAGACTTTTTTCCAGCCCTGTTGGCCACTGTTGTTTTTAAAATTTGATTGCGGCCATTGTTGTCTCATATTCTGCAAATGTGTGGAAGACTCAAAAGCTTTTCCTCTAAAATTGAACAATTCTGTCAAAAAAGATTAGTTCTATTTTGTCTGCTGGGTGCTGACTATTCATGAATGTAAAGAGAGAGGGCTTGGGTGTCATACTAAGTTGCTAAGGTGGCTGGATTTCGGCTATTGACTTGAGGATACCAAAGTGGAGTCTACAAAAGAGCAGCCAGAAGGAGAGGGGAGAACGGCCTGCCATGTGTTTAGCTATACCTTCTTTAGCTGCCCATTTATTTCTTTTGTTGCCAGAACTTTTATTGTCATACAGTTGAAAAAAATGTTAGACAGAAGCTTCAGGCAGCACCAAGCAGAAAAAGGGATTAGCATATCACTAGGATCATCTTACACTGAACCAAATTCTTTTCAGGGTGTATAATTAGCGAATACAGTCTTTTTTTTTTTTTTTTTTTTAGCCTATGGACAGAAAAAAAAATGAGCCACAGATCTCTGGTTAGAATATTAGAAGAAATAAAAGGCATTTGCCAATTTCAGAGAGATATATACATATTAACTGTTTCTACACAGAGCCTTTGCAATTCCCTCAAGAAATGTCTGGTTGAATGGGGAAACTTACTATGAATTCCCGTCATTGTCTCAGGTTTTCTAAGAGGGAAATACTGTGTCGTCGGACACGTTCAAATTTTTCAACCGGTGAAATCGGATTCAGAATGAAATGAAATGTAGAAAAAGTTTTCTGAACAGGCAGAACCAAGAGGAAACGGGAGATTTTTTCACACGATGACATTTTGCTCTGAAGAAGGTACTTTGACAGTAATTAAAAATGTAATTGGGAAGTTGAAGGCAGTAAGATGTACATTTTGGGTCTATTAGTGAATAATTCTCTGACGCTTGCTTAAAGCTGCCTAAAACTTCCCTTGTAATTCGTGGGTGTTAAAGACGTGTATCTGAAGGAAGAAAATGGAAGTCTGGGGTCTCTTTTATTCTTCTCTCTCCTCTCTTTTCTTCAAGTTGTACACTGAACCACTTTTACATACGTAAAAGCATGTACGTTAAAGCAGATTTGTCTAATTAACCCATTGTCGACTGCCCGGGATCTATTTCTGTTTCCAGGTATGCTAGCTTTTAGAGCAGCACAGAGAGAATGGAGGAGGGGGTACAGGAACCTTTTTTTCCAAAATTATATTTTTTTAAGTATTAAGTGAGAATTCACTGAAGTCAAAGCACTTATCTGCATGTGTCTCCCTTTACATCTCTGGAAGTGGCTGATGTTTTTGTTTAGCAGGTGACATTTGTCATGTCAGCCTGTGTTCTTAGGGACTCTTTATCAGAACAGCTAATACTTCTCTTCGTTTTTTCCCCCCACCTGCCTGTGTGGCCTGTCACCTGGTCTCACTGTCCTCTCCCAAAGAAAACACAGAATCCCAGCCTGGATTCCGGCTCAACTTCATTTCACATTTCCTAAGGACACCCTCGGCCTATCTTTGTAGCTGTAACTTTTAAAATGACCTCATTTGAACAGTCACACGAGGCAATGGATGCTTGGGTCCATAGGCAGCGGTTATTTTAAGTTTCACAAGCCTTAAGACCCTGGGGGAGACATTCCCTGAGCTTTTCCTTGGAATTAGGGAACCAAGGCCTGGCTCTTTATTTTCTTATTGTTTCTGGTTTGGAGTTTTTGCTCCCCAAACAAAATAGTTTGGAAAAAAAAAAAAAATCCTGAACCTAGATAGGAGAGAGGACTCAATTGTGTTCTCTTCATTTAGGGAAAATCACTTTAGCTTGCATGGGTTATGTCTCCATGGAAGTTGATGCATGGAATTAGAAACATGGCAAAAAAGAAAGGATAATAAAATTACTGTAAAGAATGTGAATTAGGATATCAATCTTTAATTTTTTTTTTAATTATCATTGCAACACTTTCAAAAAAATCACTGGTGTTTTACTATTAACAATTTATAATATCTGTATTTTTTTTCTCTGACATTTATTTGTGGGCAGAAATATCAACATTTGCAAGGAAAGAGTTCCATGTACAGTTGCTCACGATTTACAACAGTCTTAAGTCCCTAATATTTCTGTTTCTTTTCTAAGGACACAGTTTAATCAAACTTGTGATTTACTGTCCCCAAATCATTGGCTACTAATTATTCACATATGTGTTTTGGTTTTCAACTTGCTCAGTTCCCTGGCTAGATTCTTCTCATGAACAGATCAGAGATCTGGACATTCTTTCAGAGGACTGGTCACAAACATGAATCTTCACGGTCAAGACAATAATATTTAAATATGGAATCCAAATTGTTGGATTTGGGAAAAAATGCATGTCAAGCAAACCCAGAATACCCACTGCTGGGAAAACAAAAGGTGAGTTCCAGAGGCTTGGTGGGGTTTTGCTATTTTGTTTCTTTGGGTGGTTGTTGTGGACCTAACAGCTTGTTACCTGTGGTGTGCGATGCTTCCTGTGAAGCTGCATTTAGGTTATTCCGGACCCTGGAGTGCCAGGATGTCAGGAATGGGCAGGGAAAGGAAGGGCATGGCCAGAAGAATCCAGCAGAGGGCTGGGGTTGTGGCTCAGTGGTGGAGCACTTGCCTAGCACGTGTGAGGCCCTGGGTTCGATCCTCAGTGCCACATAAAAATAAATACATAAAATGAAGGTATTGTATCCATCTAAACCAAAATAAATATATATAAAAAAAAGAATCCAGCACAGGACAAAGAATTAACTGAAATTACAAGATAGAGAGAAAGGAGTAGGGGGGTGGGGTTAGTGACAAACTTTCTATTTTAGGGTTTTATGAAGACCAAAAACAGAGAAACAGCCAGAGTATCTTTCTGAATAATCAACTTTGAGCTTTAAAACAAAGTAATTCTGTAATCAGTATACATTGTGTGCTAATCTCAACTTTTTCCTTCATCAATATGTCACTTCAGTGTGATATTTTCTATTGGAAATAATTGTACATACTTCTTACATGGTAAACATAGGGTGAGTATGCTATTCGGATCAACCTACTTGATTTTTCAATGACATATCCAGATAATCCCTTCTGGAGTTTAACCTCCATAATATAGGAGCTATTTAACATTATATGTCATCAAGTTTAGTGTCATATATTCATTAAACACTATTAGCTAAATAATTTAGGATTGCTATGAATCGACAAAAAAGTAGAGAGCAATGACCCACACCTGTTATCCCAGCTAATCGGGAGGCTGAGACAAGAGGATCAAAGTTAGAGGCCAGCTTGGGCAACTTAGCAAGACCCTGTCTCAAAAACAACAATAAAAAGATTGTTCAAAATATGGGTATGTCAAGTATGACTCAAGCCTAACAAACCGCAGGCCTCTTACTAGGGAGGAAAAAAGAGACTTAGCATTTGAAACTTACAATAATGCCACAGTTTAACATTTTTTAAATGTTTATTTCAATGCATACAACTAAGATTTCTGAAAAATGCTTTTTTAGATAGGCCCAAGATTTTTTTTTTTCATTTTTCTAAATGTCATTTACTATATGACTAAATCCACTGGCCTTTTTGACACTGTATGTGTACACAGCTATTAAGAAAGAGATGTTCCACTCTTAGGAGTAGACATTGTTATGATGAAGATAAGATAAGCATGTGTAAGTTTTTTTATGATGTGATAAAAGCGTGGGTTCCTATCAGGCATAACTGTGAAGACAGGTGCTGTAACTAATGTTATTTTTTAAAAGGGGGCTAGGGATGTAAATTAGTGGTAGAGCACTTGCCTAGCATGCAGGAGGCCCTAGGTTCGATCCCCAATACTACAAAAAGAAAAAAGATAATACTATGAGTCACTTGTGTCCTGCATGTTTCTGTATATTTTACTGATTTATCTATGATATGAAAATGAGAGAATATTTCATCTTAATCTTCAGAATCTGTTAAGCCCTAGGCTTCACTTTAAGTTCTGCTATGATCATCCCATGGAGTCCTCATAACCCTATGTAAACAGGGTTGTTTCTTTTGATAGATAAGGAAACTGGGATTCATGGAGGTTTAATGACTTGTCCAAGGTCGTGTGGTAAGTGATAAGTGGTAAAGCTGGATTCAAAACCGGGTAGTCTGACTTGAGTTTATTTTAACCACAACATCATGCTAACCTTTCATAAATTAAAGAGAATTAAAAATTTCAGTTACATCTAGGCTTGCAGGATTATTACATGGGAAGCATATGCCCAAAGAGAGGGAAGGAAAACATAGATAACAGCTGGACAGCAATTGTCCCAGAACCCCAGGAGCCAGGATAGGGGTTCTAATGCTGACCTCTGGAAGCACAGGATGTGAGGGCTGGAAGGAAGTTAATAGTTCAGGAGGCTCAACCAGGGACTATAATCCCCTATTCTCTTAATTCCTAACCAGGGCTCTTGCCAGTTTTCAACATCAAGCAGCTACTCCAGGATGCTTTAGGAAAGAGTAAAGTGGGCAAAAATATAGGTAAGAAGATGACACATCTCCCTGCCTAGGAGTAGGAATTGCTGCAGTGTCCTGAGGCTGTAAAGAAAGTGCTTTTGGGATTGAATGGGTAACCCAGTTGACATGAACAATAAGGAAAAAAACTTCAAAGTCAATCTCAAGACAACACCAGAATTGAGGAGGGAGACAAGGACAGAAAATAATTTCTTGAATTTCAGCATACTTGTTTTGAATTGGAAACTGGTTTTCCGAGGTCTGTTGCCCTGTTACCATTAAGAGATTTAAAAGTGCAAAAGAAGAAAAGATTCAGGTCAGAGATACAAATCTGAGAGTCAACAGAATGTTAGAACTGGCATCAGGAGGTCCAACACATCTTTACACATACACACACACACACACCTTTAAAGGTTACTTAAATTCTGTCATCAGTGTATCTGTTGATGGTTCATCATAGAGTAAGATTCCTTTTCCTAGCTCACTTGTAAGCCACCCAACTTCGCATGCACAATTTTCACCCCAAATGGGAACAAATAGGCTATATTCAAAACTGAAAATGAAAACCTTTCCGTTTTTTTTTTGTTGTTGTTGTTTGTTTGTTTGTTTGTTTTGGTACTGGGGATTGTAGTCAGGGGCACTCAACTACTAAACCACATCGCCAGCCCTATTTTGTATTTTATTTAGAGACAGGGTCTCACTGAATTGCTTAGTGCTTCACTTTTGCTGAGGCTGGCTTTGAACTCATGATCCTCCTGCCTCAGCCTCCCTGGCTGCTGGGATTACAGGCATGTGCCACTGTGCCCAGCTCACACTTTTTTTTTACTTTTTCTACTTTTGTACTTCTTGCTGTCGAAGCATCTTTTAGGGATAGGAAAATGTCTCTCTGCTCTAAGTTAGACTCACATTCATTCATAGAGGTCAGTTGGTCTGCAAAAAGTCTTCATAACTCTTTGACTAGAATAGGTGAGGAAATGGCAGATAGGATGGCAAGATAGCAAGGAGAACTTTGGACAGAAGCAGTATGTTTTCTTTTTCCATTTTATAAATTCTCATCACCATTTTTTAAGCTCATGGTTTTTGCTTGATGAGTGTCACAGATTATTGATGTCAGCAGTGTTGTGTAATGGCATCTAAAAATTCAAACCTGTTGCTACTAAATTAGATCTTGTTCAAACAAAAGTTAATCAGAGTATTAATATTCCCCTCTCTCCTGTTGTCTCCTTTCATTATTACAAAACTTAATGCAAACAACTGTGTGACATTTTGGCAAAAAAAAATGCATATATATATAATGTTCTGCACAGGACCACATCCTATTTACCTAGGTTCATCCTTCAACCTCTCCCGGGTTAGTTTAGAGTCTAAAGGTAGCTTTATAGAGGAGGAAAATGGGTTAGTCACCAAAGAGAGGAGTTCTGTTTTTACTACCAGGAGAATGTCGCCTTAATTAGGTAAACAAAGAGGTTTTTCATTACACTGTAAACACATTTCACAAAAAAAGAGACCACATTTAAGTTTCTTTTTAAAGAAACTGGAAAATATTAAGAAAGTTAATTGGCGGTCACCCAAAGGACAATCAACAGACAGGCACAATTATCTTCTGACTAGTATGTGGCATAGAGATGTTTTTACCTTTTATTTATGGCATTCTGTTAAAATGTAGGAATGCCACCCCAAGTGGAGGCAGACACACTATTAAATGACAGATTTCTCCATTTATATTTAAATAACCATCTGCATGAAATTATGCACAAATCATGGAATAATTCCTGGCAGAAATTACTGTTTGTAAAATTAAAATAAAATCTGAGACATGGTGTGCTTTTCATATTAAATTGCCCATTTCCAGAACATCACATACATCTGCACAATGTACAGATGCTGCATTGCAAGACCAATACAAATTGCTCACAATGTTAATGAAGATGGATGGGGAAGCTGAAAACATTCATTTACAAGCACAGGGAGAAAAGAGAATTCAGTGCTCACAATCTGTACCTTAGGTTTTTTTTTTTTGCCTTGATAATAGCCAATTGAATGATGGTAACTTTAATAATACAGCTCTTGGAAAGGTTTTGCAATGAATTTTCATTTTCAGTTTTGAATATAGCCTATTTGTTCCCATTTGGAGTGAAAATTGTGCATGCGAAGTTGGGAGGCTTACAACTGAGCTAGGAAAAGGAATCTTACTCTATGACGAACCATCAACAGATACACTGATGACAAAATTTAAATAACCTTTAAATTCCAAAATAATAAAACACTTCCTCATCATGGAAGGACTCCCATTCCAAATAAAGCTGGACCACTTTTTTTTTTCTCCCAACCCTTAACCCCCCAAAAAACATCCACCCTTCCTGAAGTTCAGCCAAGGGGCAATTACAATTAAATCTATAAATTCAACTGTCATTGAATTCGTACCAAGAGCATTGGACATGCTCTAAGTACAGGCTACCATATTGGGACCTCCGTCAGCCCATCACAACACATCACCCCCACTGAACTGTAAGCAGTAGGAGAATGGGCATACTCGTCCCCAGTCATTAAAGTAAGGTGACTTGGAGATTTGCAGCCACCACATGCTGGCTCCATTCCTCCCATCCTGCCAACTCTCTCCCACCATCTCTGAATCCTGCTTCATTCCTCAGGAGCCACACTCCTTGATATCTCTAGACAGTTACTGACTATCCCTTTGCTTTGAAGGTAGCATTTACATTTTCCCACATACTTCTGAAAGTGAAATGCAAACACAGAGCTATTCAATCAAATATCTTAAAAGGTTACCATTCCTCAGGCCCCAGGATAGCTCCTTCTTGAGTTGTCCTGTCAACAACTCATATTTGCTAATTTTTAAAGTTCATTTGTTCAACAAATATTTGTGGAGGTCAGTCCTTTGCTAGATATTAGGCATTCTACTGTGGATGAGGGAGATACAATCCTTGCCATCCCAAAGCTGACAGGCCCCTGAGCAACATAGGAACCTAAAGGTAAACACACAAAGCACACATAAGGAAGTCAAGGGGTGGCTCCCTGGAACAGTAAATATGTATGCTGAGACCAGAATTGGTTGAGCACCTACTTTGTGCAAGAGACTATACCAGACCCTGAGGGGTGAAAACAACTATGAGTTAGTCTCAGCCAATAGGCAGGGTGACAATAACAAGCAGATATAATTAGTGCCTTTAAGCAGGAACAACAAGCCCCTAGGAGGACAGATCAATTCCAATTTGGAGAATAAACAAAACTTTGCCAATAAAATGAATTAAAGGTAAGTTTTAAGAATGATTTCACAGGCCAGGTATAGTTGCACACACTGTAAACCCAGTAGCTAGGGAGGCTGAGGCAGGAGGATCGTGAGTTCAAAGTCAGCCTCAGCAAAAGCAAGGTGCTAAGCAACTCAGTGAGACCCTGTCTCTGAATAAAATGCAAAATAGGGCTGGGGATGTGGCTCAGAGGTCGAGTTCCCCTGAGTTCAATCTCCAGTACAAAAAAGAATGCTTGGACATGAACTCAGAAGTAAAATTGAAAGCCAGACAGCCATGGCAGAGGGACATGATCAAGGATACAGAGGCTAGAAGCTCTAAGCTGTACTTAAGGAACAGAATTGGGCATGTGTGGCTACCATACAAAGAGCACAAAGACATATGTACTGAGGGACCCTGGAGAACTGGACCACATCTCTTGGAGGACTGGGTGAGGGAGATAGTGGCAGGCACTGACCTCTGGGTGGTGTCCACTAGTCCACCTTTCGTAATGTCCCTGAAGAGGTAGGTGTGCACAGAGATACCATAGAGCTTAGGCCTGTGGAATGAGAGCAACCAAGGGGCTGGATCACTTGGATCACTCACATCTTTTCTGCCCAGGAACCAGATCCTCATTAAGCTATGAAGCACATACTTATGCTCTGGACACCCACTTTGTTCCAGGCATATAATGCAATAAAAAAAACATGCAGACCCCACACCTATGAGCTCAGAGAGGGAGTATCTGTGACCTGAAAGAAATTCTATACAACACAATATAGAAATTGCTTAAGGGAGGTTTTTATAAGACAGACAAGGTATACAAAAGAAGATGCCCATGAATAGAGTCGGGGCCTGAGGAGGCAGTGGGTAATAAAAATGTGGACACTTGAAGTTGCAGAAAAATTTTCTGAGTCTACTAGGGTATTCCAGACAGAGGAAGCTACATATCATGGAAGCATAGCAGAATATAATAAACCATTAAACAGTACACACATATGTACACACACATGCATACAGAGTATTCTTTTAGAATGGCTATCTTGTAGATGTGTGTGGAGAGGTGATGTCAAACAGAAAGCCAGGAGCTGATGCATGTTAGGACAATTAGATCTTAGGAGCCCCCAAAAAACTCCTAAGCAGGCAGTGATGTGACAGGAAACAAGATGGAGTCAGGCAAATGACAGTTGTGATAATCCATCACCTAAACGAGGAATATAGTAGCTATTAGTAGCTATTCGGCAAATAGTTGGTGATCTGCATTGCACTAACATAACGATAGACCAAGATAAAGAAATCAGAAAAATCAGTCATTACTACCCAGTATATTATAGTACTTTGAGAGCCCAGAGTGAAACCCAGATGGGAGGTACCAAAATCATCTGGGATTGGAGAACCCTAGGGGTAGGGATGATGGCTGCCCAAAGGAAGGGATGCTTCAAATGGAGTTGAAGAGCAAACAGCCACCGCAAAGCACACGGGGTGGGGGTTGCAAGGACACAAGGTGTTATGAGGAGGCACTCCAGAGAAACATAACTCCAGGTACAAAATCTTCACATTGAAAGAAGAAAGAAATGCACCTCTTCTTGGTCTCTTTCTGCCTCTTACTGTGTACATTTTTTTTAATTTGATAGAGATTGAGAAAGGAGTTTCAAAATTCCCTACCAGCTCTGTCAACTTCTCCACTTACATACAGCCTTTCTCTTCGTTCCTTTGTTTACAAGTCCAACCTCAGCCTCCTGGAATACAGCACTCAAAACAACTCCTTTCGACTCAGCAATGCAGGACAGCATGCACGAGAGAGTCTGAATACCATGTGCAAGATATCTGCAGTCAGTGGTAGGTTCAGGGGAAGATCTGGTGTTTATTGTTGGCCAAGAGGGAGATTCGAGCTCACATGAAAAGGTTGTAAAAGTTCCCCTTGAGTAGCCTGGATCCCTTGGGGGAATCTCCTTAATCCTGGAGTCATATAAAGATCCTGATGCCAAGAATACTCTCCTTTGTTGATATTTATAAATTGAGGGTGAGCATTGGGGGTGATGGGAGAGATCTAAGGGTTGGAGAGCAATAAAAAGAGGTAGAAGAAGTAGCATAAGTGACAGAGAAATGCTAACTGAGCAGATAATAGGAAAGAACTATGTACTGATTAAAATATTCTAGAAAGCCTTCCCAAAGAAGTTACATGTTTAAAAAGAATATGCATTCCAGTGGCTCAGGAGGCTAAGGCAGGAGAATCACAAGTTGGAGGCCAGCCTCAGCAACTTGGCAAGACCCTGTCTCTAAATAAAATATAAAAACAGAGTTGGGGAAGTGGCTCCATAGTTAAGTGCCCCTGAGTTCAATCCCCAATACCAAAAAAATATCAAAAAAACAAAAAAGAAGGTAAACATAATACCCATTTCTGGATATTATGCCTGATTGCCTTTGTGGGATCATTTCTGTGGGTGGGGAGGTCCACTCATACATCTGATCATGTTCTCTATTCTCCAGGCAAAATAGACTACATAAAGATCAGAAAAAATCTGCTATTGCCCCAAAGAATCTGTCCCACATTAGACTGGATGGGGTTATTCCAACAAATCCTGTGTAGACAAACTCACTCATCTTCCAGTTTTCACCAGTTTGTTCTTCCCCAAAATAGTGATGGCTGGCTTATTTTAACAACCTGCATGTCCTAGATGGCCAATCAGAGGAGAGTAAATTGAACCAGACAAATCTAATCAGCTAATAACAAGACAGGAGAGGGAGGTGCATTTTCTGCAGAAGTAAGGCTGTGGGAGGGAGGCAGCTCTGGCGAGGACAAGTCTCACAGCATCTGAAGACAAAATGGCTTGAGGCTTAGCCATTGTTTAAAAGCCATTCCTCACATTCCTTGTTTACTGACAGCACAGTGAGTTGTGGGCTGTCACTTTAGCTGTTAATGGGACTAAACACTTATGCCAACAGATTAAGCTTTGCTGAAACATTAAGAAAATTGGCCCAAACAGAGTTTGGATGGATAGTGGTTTAGCAGCTGTTTCTTTTGGGGCTGGGGTAGGGAGGCGTAAGAACAATTGTCCCAAGACCACGTTTTCTGTTTTTTGATACCTGTGGAATGGGAACAATTGTGGGAGAATCACTGGGTAGGTTTTCCGCTAAAGGCAAGAGATTATTTAAAAAAGCAAACATTTCATTTCAATCGTTTGGACTGATGACATAGAATATAGATGAGATTTTCTGAAATTAAAACTGACGAACGCATCGAGACACACCACTGGTCTTTAAAAGTTATAACAAATTTCTAAGAGAAACGAAAAATCTTTCTGTCATTGCAAAAGGATCCTCCAGGTGGCCGGATGATATTGAGGTGGGAAAACTTCTCTTTGTTACCTTGGTACCTTTTAAGATGTGTCAAACCTATTTCTTGTCGTGGAGAAGAGCGATGCTTTGCACAGTTGATGTATTTCACTTCAAAAACAGTTTTTCAAGTCTTTCAGAGACTGTAACTCCCTTCATGTAAATTCATATATCTTTACTCGACATGTCTTCTTAAAGCAAGGATTTTCAAGGTGGCTTTTATAAATCTTTTTCCAAAAAGGAATTGCGAACAATTAAATTGTTCCAGTTTGATTCCAAGTCTTAAACTTGCAGTTGGGAAATGAACTTTATATTAAGAATTAGAACACGATTCTGTTTTTGTTGTTATCAGAAAATAAAAAATTAAAATCTTCCAGATTAAAATTTCTATGGGTCAAAATTGAGTAGAAAGTTCATTTTGAATTTAGAAATTTAAAAGTGCGTTCTCTATAACAGTCACTCCCTGGGTATAGTTGTCATGAAAAATATGATATTTATGTCCTTTTGCTAGAAAGACGTAAACTGACCAAATGATGAATGACTGTTATCCATCTTGCTAAACTTCTTTACATTTTCTTCCACAATCAAGTCGCTTATTCCATATTTATTTTTAGGAAATCACAATTTTCTGTTTGTTGAATACTGATAAATTTTGCAAAAAGTTATTTAAAGGGGGAAAGGAGCAGGACCTGGTGGCACATGCCTGTTGTCCCAGCTACTTGGGAGGCTGAACTGGGGGAATCACTTGAGCTCACAAGTTCAAGACTAGTCTGGGCAACTTAGACCCCAGACCCCAAGTCAAAGAAATAAAACAAAATGGAGGATGGAAAGGAGGGAGTGGCGGGGAGGGAGGGCAGGAAAGTAGAGGGGAGGGAAAGGAAAAGAAGGGAGGAGAAAAAATAAATCTTTAGAAATTTCTCAAAATGCTAATATTCAGAGAGGTGCCGAGATTTGTGTGATTCCAATGTCTTTGGCAACTTCAAACTTGACTTTGATTAACCATGCTAATAAGCAGGGTGTTTCTTTTTAGCTCTACTCCTAATGTCACTTTACCAGAGCTGTAAAGACCTGCTCATGATATTTGCTTTTCATCTAAATCAAGAAGGCTAGGCTAAGTAAAAAAAAAAAAAAAGAAAGAAAGAAAAGTATTTAGCAGTGCACATAGGATTGAAGCGATGATAATCAGAGACCCTGGTAATTGAAGCTTTTGGGGAGGGGAGAGAACCTTTCTTCTGGATCCTTCAGTCTGTTTAATAGGATAAAATTAGCTTGAGTGGTTTGGTGTTTGAAGAGGATGTGATGTAATTGGAAGTGCCTCCTGGGTCTGCTGCTGGACAAAGCAATCAGGTGGAGACACGGGAGGGTAGGGGAAGCTCTGAAGTAGGAATCGGCTTCCGCAGTCCTAATTAGCCTAAATTAGCTATGCCAGTTTTCTGCTCGCTTTAGAATTTCCCTGCTAATGCTACTTTCTGGGGCTGAAAGGGAAGAAATATGAAATGCCCACCAAGTTCCTACCTAACGGACAAATGATGGAGCCTAAAAGTGGAGGGTCAGGTTTGATTGTAGAGGCCTTAAAAAGTGAGTAACTGCCAGGGAAGACAAACGGGGGGAGCAGGGGGCAAAGCCCCTGGGCCTGAGGGATGCTGCTGCTTCTGGGATGAGAAAGTTTACAGAACTCCTATCAGAAATGGACTCTTTTGAGACTATTCCACTCATCTCTTCCAGACCTCACCTGGGAACACCCAAGTTGACTCACTCCCTCATGCTGACGTCGGGGTAGGACTTTCTCACATTAAATGGGTTTCTTCTCCAATTGAATGTCAAAGTCCACAAGGGCCAGCAGAGGCCTTTAGTAGTGGTGTATGGGAGTGGTTGCCATTTTAGAATTTTCACTTCTGACTCTGATCAGACTTAACTGTGTAAGGTGATTTATAGTACACTCAAAGTGGTTAGTACAAATCTATTTTAATTAGTGGTATTTGAGTAAAAGTAAATAACATTAACCTAAAAGCCACAGGTTATATATATATATATATATATATATATATATATATATATATAGAGAGAGAGAGAGAGAGAGAGAGAGAGAGAGAGAGTTTTTTTTTTTAAGAGGTTTATTTGGCTCCCAATTTTGGTGGCTAAAAAATCTTAAGTGGCATGGTGCCAGCATCTGTGGTGAGATTTTACTTTTTCTAGTTGACAGTGAATAAGACAAAATATAATAGTCTATGTGCCAAATGATAAAAAAAAGCAAGTGGGAAATTATTTCATTAGTTCTTTTGTACAAAGGGTCATGGAGCAAAAGCATGTTTCTCTCCCTGAGTCTCTTGTCCCAGTTCTCAGGCATAGATGTTCGGTTTCTCTAATCAAGATCTTCTGGGTAAAATAAGTAAAGTCTGAACATCTAAAGCCAAATGTGTCAGGTGAGTATTAGTGATATGATTTAGATGTGAGGTGTCCCCCAAAATCTCGTGTGTGAGATAGTGCAGGAAAGTATAGATGTGCAATAATTGGGTTTTGAGTGCCTTCACCTAATCAATGCAGCACCATTTGAATGAATTAACTGTGTAACACACAGGCAGGTATAGTATGGCTAGAGGAGGTGGGTCCCTGAGGAGGTGCCTTTAGGGTACATATTGTAGCTGTGGCGAGGGAGTCTCTCTCTCTCTGTGCTTCCTTGTGCCTTGTCCTGAGCTGTTTTTCCTCCTCCACACTCTTCTTCTGTGATATTCTGCCTCATCTCGGGCCCAGAGCAATAGATCTCAATTGTCTATGGACTGAGACCTCTGAGACCACAAGCCCCCAAATAAATGCTTCCACCCCTAAAATTGTTTTTGTCAGGTCTTTTGGTGTCAGCAGTGAAAAAGTGACTAAAACACTCAGAAACACACAATTAACAGTACTTGATTTTATTTATTTTTACATGTCAGGTCCATTTGTCACCAAACTCTGCAGTGTGGACAGATCAGTACTAAGCCCTGCAGGGGATGCCCAGAAACTCACTAGTATCTTTCAACATTTCTCTATAGAAAATGACTGAAAGCATTTTCAAAAATTTCTGAGGAAGGCTAGACAAAAGCAAAGGCTGGGTCAACCTCCAGGTTTTGGAGGAACTTGAAGAAACTTACACAATTTAGGGAAAAGACTATACAACTACAAAAATTGTTCTCACCTCTCTCTGGACCTGGCAAGGTACATGTCGGTTTGGAACCCAGGGGAACCCTGCTTCTGGCCAAGATAGCTGTCCTCAGGTGGGTCTTCTGTCGTCTATGTGCTCAAGGGCCCATCTGATTTCTTCTTCTGTTCTCTTTACAGGACTTCATTTGAGCATATGTTAAATACTCTGAGCTCTTCACAGACACACACTTCATGAGTTCAAAATTCTGTCATCATGCAACTTGGTTCAGTAACTCAGAGAGTGACCAGGAACAACCGTGAACTACACAGTAAGCCTGATTTGTGTTTGAGACATTAGCAAACAGATCATATGGGCTGGGAGGGGAACGAGGAGGGACAGGGGATGATGAGCTGCTGTGTACTTTGCAACTCACTCTGGTGCACCGCTAACCCAGGTCCTGGCTGTTTGCTGTAGTCCCCTAGGCCTTTTCCAGGATCCCTTCATCTAGTGACTCTGATCTTTAGCAATAGGGATGGAATCATTGAAAGCTTTCAGTTGTGAAATTGTGTGTTTATAAAATGCACAGAAGCCATGTGTTAAGATCTCATATTGTTCTGAATGACTCAGTAATCTTCACACTTTGGTTTATGGGATGAAATTTTGTTTTCCCCACAGTTGTAAATGAAAAATTGGGCAGCACCGTGACTTTCCTATCTATCCACCCAACTTGACTTGGTGGTTAGCGATTTAAGACTTGGGTTTCAGTGACAAAGCTCCTCCCAGTGCTCCAGTGAGATAGTATTAGTCCTATTTACACTTGTCACAGTGCAACCTTAGTTTTGGGTATCTTAAAAAGGAAGCAGTATATGATTCTCCATGCAGGTTTTATGAAAATTATTTATTAGCCAGGTGCAGTGGTGCATGCTTGTAATCCCAGCAGCTCGGGAAGATGAAGAAGGAGGATGACAAGTTCAAAACCAGTCTCAGCAACTTATCAAGGCCCTAAGCAACTCAGTGAGAACCTGTGTCTAAATAAATTACAAAAAAGGGCTGGAGATGTGGCTCAGTGGTTAAGTGCCCCTGAGTTCAATTCAAGTACAAATATATATATATATATATATATATATATATATATATATATATATGTTAATTGATTCACCTTGAATTTTAATTATAATTACTGAATTTAATTTGAGGATCATGCACATCTTTTATAACACACAGTTTTATTTAAATTGTGTTTAGTCTTCGCTTTTAGAAGTCCTAAGATAATGGTGTCCATTTGCTCAAGGCTACCAGAAAGATTTCCTGGATGCCTGATACAAGTCATGGACTTGTTACGTAATTCATGTGCTCTTATTTAGGCACTAATCATAGAACAAGTAAATTAGCGATGACAGCCATGGGGTTCTGCACACATCATCTATATCGTCATTTACTCAATAGAATAAATGACATATGTGATAAGGACAGCTCTGGAGGCTGCAAACCCAGAAATGACCCTGCTTTTGTAGACTTCTGGACTAAGAAACGAAGAAAAATGAACATGACTACTTCATATAATGTTAAATGCTACAAAAAATAATAAGGTAAAACCACAATGAGATACCACTTCACACCTACTAGGATACCAATAATAAGAAAAAAAAATGGGAAATAGGTGTTGATAAGGATATGGAGAAATCAGAGTTCTCGTGCATTTCTAGTGGGAATGTAAAATGGTATAGCTGCTGTGGAGAACAGTAATGGTTCCTTACAAAGCTCAACTGTCCCTGTATATGACCTGGCAATTCTTCATATAGGCATACACCCAATGAATTCAAAGAAAGTACTTTTAAAGATCCTTATAGCTGGACACAGTGGTGCACACCTGTAATCCAGAAGCTCAGGAGGCCAAAGCAGGAGAATAACAAGTTCAAAGCAAGCCTCGGCAACTTAGTGAGGTTCTATCTCAAAATAAAAAATAAAAGGGGCTGGGGATGTGGCTCAGTGGTTAAATGCCCCTGGGTTCAATCCTCAGTTGAAAAAAAAAAAAAAAGATCCTGTACATCAATGTTCACAGCAGCATAACAATATCCAAAAGGCAGAACCAGCCCAAGTGGAAAGGACAAACAATATGTAGTGTACACATAAAATGGAATGTTATTCAGCCATTAAAAAAAGGAATGAAATCTGGATATAGACTACAGTACCATTGAAAACATCAAGGTCTATGATACTGTAGTGAAATAAGCCAGATACAGAAGGACAGATAAGAGAAGGTTCCATTTATTTAGGCACTCTAGAATAAGGCAGATTTATGCAGACATAAAGTACAGATTACTAGAGACAGAAGGGAGAGAGAAAAAGGAGGAGTTATTTAATGGGTACAGTTTCTACTGTAATGATAAAAGTTTTGGATATAGATAGCAGTGATAGTTGTACAATGTTACGGATTTCTTTTTTAAGCATTTGTGAGCATTTAATGGACTTCCCTCTGTGTGGTTTCAAACCACCAGGACACAGGCCACCTCAACACCCTTGATTCTCTCCCCAGTTCTTCTGCTAAAGAATTTGGTCTTTGTGATAATAGGCTGTTTGGGGAGCTTCCCTTCCCCCAAATGCTGTAGTAACTATGAATCTCACTGCTTCTATCATGGTAGTGGGTCACTTCATGAATTTTCATATCATCATTGTCCAGGGGCCATGTTGATCTTCTCTGTATAATTCCAATTTAGTCTATGTGCTGCTGAAATGAGCACAACATTGTGAATTTTGTTGGAGGGGAAAGGAGATTGAGCACAGTGGTGCTTTACCACTGACCTACATCTCCAGTGCTTTTTTTTTTAAGACAGGGTCTCCCTGAGTTGCTGAGCAACCATTCATGAGCCCCAAACATGTACCAAGCCTTGGAGGAGAATCAAAGAATATGTCTAGAGGCCTTGGGTTCAGGATCTACTGGGGAAAAAATACAATAGACTGGAAAGTTTGGGACCATGTCTAAATATTGAGTTTATCTCATCCTATTGGATTGTAAATTCTTGGAAGGCAGGACATACGGAATCATTTTATTTTATAGCTGCAAGGGATTGATAAGGTTACTGAACTGAGCCCCTAATTTTCAGCCAATTATCAGGTCCAGAGAAACAAGGTAACTTGTCTACAGCCAAGGAAATAATTTGGAAGACTCAAGACTAGAAAGCAGGTTGGCCTGGCCATCAGACCTGGGCCTGTGCCATGTTCTATGCTGTAATATTGCCTTGGGTTCTTTTCATGCTACTGCTTCCCTTTCATCCCATACATTTCCTACTCTAGTGTCCCAAACATGATGGGCTTTTTGCAATGAGAATTCGATGGTCATGGTCACAGGGGCATAGAATTAACAGTCCTGACATTTTTACCCAGAATGGACTTTTGGGTTGCAATCTGCATTTACTTAGCAACAGCACTGGGCTTCCCTAGATGAAACATTTACTTTGGGTAACTTGGAAGAAGCCGGTCTGATGGAGATGATAGTAAATCGAAAACTCCTAAGCCCTGCCCTCATTGCCAATGTCACATGCACCACAGGGAGTCACAGGCTTATACCTGGGCTCACTGCTATACTGCTTGGAGTCTTCATTTCTTCATTACTGACACGGTGGTGGTTTTGACATTTATACAGGATGCTATGTGTTAAAATCTTAACACTGCATTAGGCACACAGTAAATACAATGTTAGTTTTGTTATTAGTGTTATTATTTTGAATGCTGAAAAATTCCTACAAATTTCAGAGAATGATGCTTGTGATCAGTTTTCTAAAACTAAGAAGACTGAGTTCGGGAATTTATTTCTCTGAAATCTGAGAGACACATAACAATGAAATACCATGCCAACTGATTAAGAACACTTACAAATAAACATTGACCAATCACCTCACTACCATTACCATTTAAAAAATCCACTCATAATCCCATCACCCCAGCTTAGGGGTCACCCAAATGGTAATTGAAAACCACATTCTGTGGTTCTCCTTGTATAAATTGCTATTTGCCCCAGGCTGTTTTCAAGGCTGTAAATAAATCTTAAAGAAGAAACATTGACAGAAGTGTGTATTCAAGAGGCAGGATAATCCAGAAGGCTTGAAAATGATTACGGTTTTACAGTCAAAACAAGAACCTGGAGGAAAGTTTGCAGTCCCTTCTGAAGCACCCCAAATTGGTTTATTTCCCATTAAGGACAAATAGTTCTATCACTACTCACTCCCCCAATTGGAACTCTTACCCAGTGGAAACAAAGTATTTCTTGTCATCCAGGTATTTCTGTCCTGAGCACTAATAGATTTAGGCTTAGAGAGTTTATCAGCTGGTAAACTTACAGGACACAGGGAATCTGCTTTCCTTCCTGTGGCGAAATGGGCAGTCACACCAGCTCATACTGCCTTCCTCCTGTGTTCACATAACTCACCTCTCTGTGAGGCAGCTTTTGCTCCTGGGATATAGATAAAACTCAAGAAACCTCCACAGTCCATGCAGGGGTGAAAAGTCAGGAGAGACCCTAGCCAGCATTGCTTTACATTTTGACTGTTGTTTGAGGAGACAATTACAGTCATTCAAATTTGTCTGAGATATTCACAGCTTTTCTTCCCGTTTTTTTTACATTTTTTCTTGTGTTTATTTAAAACCTGAGGATAACTTGGTAACAAAGCACCAACCTGGATAATTTTTTTTGCGGGGGGAAGAGATGAAACTCAAGGGCTCATGCATGCTAGGTAAGTGTTGTATCATGAGCTACATCTGCAGCCCATCTGGAAAAATTTCTTTTGCAAAAGCTACAGGTGTCTTACACATTTGGATAAGGTGTGAGTTACCTAAAGAATTATCAAATGGACACAGCCCACGCTTATTAAGTGAGTTAATTCAGAATCACTCAATAAGTGACAGTCTGGAGTCAGGCACAGCACAAAAGACTAGAACTCAAACTTTATCTGGGGAATTTCACTTTTCATTGTTTTTAGGTGATTGAAATCTAATTTGGAATTTGCTTCTTAAGATGACATATGACTCAGAGTCACTGGGGATCTCTTGCACATAAGACAGGAGTTCATGGTGATCTCCTTGAGGTCAGCCTGTTTTGTATTCTTTATAGCAGTTGTCACTTTCTGATAGCTCTGGGTTTATATGTTGGTCAATTGATCTACTGTCTGCCTCCCCACTCTAGAGGAGGGAAGCTGTTTTAGTCAGCTTTCTCATCACTGTGACCAAAGACCTGACAATAACAGAGGAGGAAAAGTTTATTTTGGCTCACAGTTTCAGAGGTCTCAGTCTACAGACTGCATTACTCTTGGCCCAAGGTGAGGCAGAACACAATGGCAGAAGGGAGTGGCAGAGTAGAGCAGCTCTGGATGTGGCCACCAGGAAGCAGAGAGAGCCCTGCTCACCAGGGAAAAAGTAAAAACCCCAAAAGCACACCCCCAATGACCTATCTCCTCCCAGCCACATCCTGCCTGCCTAGAGTTACTGTCCAGTTAATTCATATCAGTGGATTAATGCACAGATTAAGTTAAGACTCTCATAATCCAATCATTTCACCTCTAAACTTTCTTACATTGTCTCACACATGAGCTTTTGGAGGATACCTCCTATCTAAATCATAACAGAAGCTTCGTGAAACAGAAGTCTTATCTCTCATGCCCACCATTATATTCCCATTGCCAACACAGTGTGTGACCTTCGGTAGGGCCTCTGCAAATATTTGCTGACTGAATCAATTCCTGTGCTCTGTACAGCCGTATGTCTCAAATTACCTTCAAGAGGAACAGAGCCTTGGGGTTCTAGAAGTAGGGTGAGATTTGTTTTATTGCTGCAGTGAAAGAATGAAGTGCCTCCCATTTCCCCAGGATAGTTAATACGTCAAGTTTTAAAATCCATATTTTTAAATTTCTCAGGCCTGAGATTTTTGCTGTTTATCTTATTTGGTTTTCTTTTTTTTTCCTAAAACATTTTTTAGTTGTCAATGGATTTTTTTACTTTATTTATATGTGGTGCTGAGGACTGAACCCAGGGCCTCACACATGTCAAGCAAGCATTCCACATCAAGCCACAACTCCAGCCTATGTTTGTCTTATTTGTAATCAACATAATGGTAACCAAGTAGTGAGTCAATATTTTCAGGGAATTATAAGAACAGATAGTTACACTAATTTCAACATGTTCTTAATATGCTCGTATATATTTTTACCACAACAAAAAAAATGGTTAAAATTAAATCATATTAAATTTTTTAAGTTCTGGAGATAGCCAATGGTAGCCAACTTAACACTCATTAAAAATGTAAATTTTATATTACACATATTTTACCCAAATTTAAAAATATTTTAAAAGTGTATAACCAATAACTACTAATTTAAATGTGCTTATGTGTCCCTAGTACAACTTAGGGGCTGAATTTTTAATTTAATTTAGCCTTAGTTTGTATTTAACATATTGTCACATGTGCCTACTGGCCCCTATTTTGGATAATGCAGGGCTAAATTCCCGGAGAACATCACCCAAAAATGCAATTTGGGATGTTAGCTTTTAAAATGATCATTTGGATGGACCCCCCACACACACTTAATATAAGTGATAACACATATAACTTTTATTATGAAATGGTCAAACTTGCATAGAAAAGAGGAAACCAGCATAATGAATATCTATATGCTTGTCCCCTATTAAGAAATTGTTCATATTTCACCATAGTTGCCACAGTAATAAGATCCAGTTACTCTAATGAGTGAAGGCCAAGAGAAAAGCCATACATCTATCTCTGGACTCACATTAATTCCATTAACACTGTTCTCACTTCCTTATTGCTGTTTGTTTTGTTTTTTACCTGAACAAAATGCATCTACTTTTTTTTAATTAGTTCTTTTTAGATACACATGACAGCAGAGTGTATTTTGACATATCATACATACATGTCATATAACTTCCCATTCTTATGGTTGTGCATGGTGTGGAGTTACACTGGTCGTGTATTCATACTATTTCCTTATTGTTAATTAGCAACTTTATCTTTTTCACATTTTTTAGGTAATTGTACCAGAAATGCCAATAATGTAGTGACAATTACTGTGAATATGATAACACTTATAACTTCCAAAGTCATCTCAGATTTGAGCTGGGGAACTCGGGGTATAGCAGTGTTAGAGTGCCTACATAGGATGCATAGAGCCCAGTGCTCGGTCCCCAGGACAGCAAAACAATTTTTAAAAAGTATATAAGAAGAAGATTTGAGCTGGGATAGCTTTATTATTAGATTGTGATTTCTTTTTTTTTTAAATATTTATTTTTTAGTTGGACACAATATCTTTATTTATTTATTTTTATATGGTGCTGAGGATCAAACCCAGGGCCTCGCATGTGCTAGGCAAGTGCTCTACCGCTGAGCCACCACCCCAGCCCCTGCGATTTCTTTTGATGTTTAGGTATTAACAATAAAAAACCACTAGGCATGTGTCACATGCCTATAATCCCAGGAACTCTGGAGGCTGAGGCAGGAGGATTGCAAGTTGGAGGACAGCCTCAGCAATTAAGCAAGGCCCTAAGCAATTTAGTGAGACCCTGTCTCAAAATAAAAAATTCTAAAAAAGGGCTGGGGATGTGCCTCAGTGGTTAAGCATTCCTAGGCTCAATCCTCAATACTCCCCGCCTCAAAAATTTACCAATCACCAAACTACTGAGTATGTGAAATCTCAACTAAGATACAAGTATGAGACATAAAGTGAAACCAAGAGGCTAGATGCCAGACTGTTTTTTTTTTTAAATTTATATTCATTTTTAATTTAACTTGGAGGTTAAGCTATAAAAAGGTAGAGCTGAATATGGTGGTGCACAGTAGAACCAACTACTAGGGAGGTGAGGGCAGGAGAATGGCTCATCCAGGAGATCAAGACCAGCCTGGGCAATGTAGCAAGACCCCATCCCAAATAATAATAATAATAACAACAACAACAACAATGAGGAGGACAGCTGCAAGCAGCTCTAACAACAATGCTTTATTTTTTTTTTTAAAGAAAGAGTGAGAGAGTGAGAGAGAGAGAGAATTTTAATATTTATTTGTTTATTTTTTAATTTTCGGCGGACACAACATCTTTGTCCGTATGTGGTACTGAGGATCGAACCCGGGCCGCACGCATGCCAGGCAAGCGCGCTACCGCTTGAGCCACATCCCCAGCCCAACAATGCTTTATTATTATCATGTCATAATGGCTGTGCTAGTGTGATTATTGAGAGCAACTGACTTCTAGCTTCACTCTTTTCCTTTAGGGTTGTCCATTGTTCACATGGTTAGAAAATTGGTTAGTTGCAGGTCAAACTAACATGGGGCCATAAAAAAAAAAAAACACAATGTCTTCATAAGTCATTAAAAATGCAATTTCAGCCAGGCATCAGCAACTTAGCAAGACCCTGTCTGTAAATAAAATAAAAAAAAACCCCAAAAGTACTGGGGATGTGGCTCAGTGGTTAAATGCTCCTGGGTTCAATCCCCAATATTAAAAAAAAAAAAAAAAAAAGCAATTCCAGGATCACAGAGAAACTTGAAGCTGGATCAAGTGTCTACAATGAGTTCATGCTTTTTAACTACTGTCTCATGGACATAGCACCATATAGTACCATAGACAAACATGGAGACTCTGCTGTCAGACTTAGTTTTAAATCCTTGATTTGCTGCTTTCTGATTATGGGCATTATCTAATTTATTTAAACTTTCTATACCTCAGTTTTCTCATCTGTAAAACAGAACTAATAATAAACTCAATGAGATACTTAACATAGTACATTGTACATAAGTGTTTAATCTTAAAGCATGCAGTAAAACATAATAGCGTTCACATTTTAAAGTAACAGTTCTTTATTTTAGATTGTCTTTACAACTGCAATCTTTGTGATCTAAGGAAGCATCCCATTTTTCCAGAAGCAGCTATATAATGCATAATTGTGAAATCTGAAAAGCTCTGAAAAACAATATTTTTATGTTTTTCACAGAAACTCACTTGAAGGCAAAAACCTAACCTGAATTGATATGAGACCATTTAGGGTCTTCATTTATCTCACTTAGAGTGAATATTATTACACTTTTTGGCAGCTGGTTATGAGGTGCTACCCCAGATTCCAAAGGAGATATTCTAATATGCACAGTATATCCATCATAACAACTTCAAAATTGAAAAATATCTGAATTCCTAACCATATAGGCCCAAGGAATTTTGGACTTCTACTCTGCTTTTATTCCATTGACCAGAACTTAGTCATGGTCCATGGCCATCTACAAGGTCAGCTGAGACATGTAGCCATTATTCTGGGTAGCCATGTACTCCCCCAAATTTCTATTCCTTTGGGATGGGGAAGATTAGATATGGGGGTCAAGCCACTAGCCTCGGATCCAATCTTATTTTTTTCCTTAAAACTTTATCCTGAAGCCCCCTTAAACTCCCCTTGGATGGGATCAGGATAAGTAGGAATTGTTCTTTTGGTCCTCTGTAAGTAGCATGAGTCCATGTCTTGGCTTCTCAGGGAAATATACAGTGGTTAATAATTCTCCTGCAGAACCACCTCATCTCACAGATGTTTCCTAGTCTAGTAATAAATTCAGAACAAGACCTTTGGCTCTAATTGGCTGGGGTATCTATGAATTGGAACCCTCGTATCAGCTGATTGCCAATGCCCCTTCAACCTCTCCTGGCAGGAGACATCCCACGACAATGTACATGGAACAACTTCTAAAAAGGAATATCCAGATTCAAACATTGTTTGAATCCATCAAACTCTACCAAATGCGAACTCCATGTTTCTCAAAAAAATGATTCAGCTTCAACAAATCCAGCTCTGCATAGAGATGACATCATATTCCTCCAGAGAGAGAGGAAAAAAAAAAAAAAAAAAGACGAGTGTTTTTCTCTGCTCATTGCACTTGGACACAAAAAAAGAGTGTTGAAAGAAGGAAAACAACTTAAAATTCGATTTATTTTTGACTCAGATACTAGAGTAGTTCAAACTGTGGAACATATTCTAAGAAATGGATGAAGCTTGTATTATGAGCACCCAAACCTGCCAGCTCTAAAGTCTCATTCTTAGTCATTGGCAAAATCTAATTTTTCCTCAAATAAAAATAAAATGCAAGATGAGCAAGAAAGTGTCACAGACAATAACCAAACAAGATGCAGCTCTGGCTTGGGTGCAGTAAACTGTAAATAGATCAATGTTTTCTAGTTGCATAAGAGTGGCTAGTTGGCCTCTGGAATCCTACTTCATTTTCCGTATTCCTTGTTGATGCCTGTGAGAATGTGCTTTTTTAATATCCAATAGTAATTCATCAAGCAGGGAAGCCAAACTTTAAGCATTCCGTGAGTTCTTTTCTAACTTTTTAAATGGTGATTTGTACAACTATTCCAGGGAAGTTTAAAGAGATAAGCATTCTGGGGAGTGTCGATTTTATTCAATCTAAAAGCGAAGTTTAACACAAATGGGAAAAAAAGAGATTGTACCTTGTGCGTTTTCATACATTTTAATGGCAAGTTTCTATTGATTGCTGTGCTTTTTTTGAAAGTAAAAAAATCACACATCACATTGTGTATTTCCTTCCAATGGAAAGTTATTTTAATCACACCTTACAAATGATCCATAATATGATATTAAGTTGATAGTATTGGGAGGAGGAGAAACGAGTGAACTTAATTTGAATTTAGAAAGTCTCTAAATGATAATTGAATCACAAGTCTGGATTATAATTCTAGGAGCAACACTTGACTTGGTCAAAATCACTGTTATGAAGAGATGCAATTTTTACACAGTACTTCACATTGATTAAGTAATGTGTGAAAATGAAAAAAAAAGTATTTGAATCTTAATCACAGTCATTTGCATGAAATAAAGGTCTGTGTCAAGGGAATGCACATTATAATAACTCCTGGGTGTTTTGGTTGCATCAGTGAGCAAAGAAGTTGTATGCATTTTTTTTTTTTTGGTGCTGATATACAAGAATTCCTTTTATATTTATTGTATCTTTGATTGTACAAAAATTCAGCAATATAGGATTTTGGCTTGTGGGAGACGTCAACTGATTAATTACCTTAACAATGGCTGTAATTAAAACAGATGTTTGATAGTGCATGCATCTGAATTAAACTGGAAACATTCAAAGAAAGAAAAGAGAAATAGGAATTTGATATAAACCTCATTCTCAGTAAGACTTTCCATTATATGGAAAAGTAATAAATTAGGGAATGAACTTCAGAAAAATTCTGCCAATCTCTTTTCTACATATTCTCCTCTTTATTGCTGTGTGCTCAGAATACCTGGAATGTTGAGAGCGGAGCTTCTTGTTCATGAACCTCCTTCCTATGTGATATCTGAGTCTGGCCTTCCAACCTGCAGATCCTATTTTTCTGCCCTACTGTATAGTAAGACCACCAGTTTCACCTGTCTGTTGAGAATCTTCAGAGTCCAAAGCTTTCAGTCTGCATACCTGTAGTCCTAGCAACTTAGGAGGCTGTGGCAGAAGGATCACTTGAGCCCAGGAGTTTGAGACCAGCCTGGGCAACACAGTCAGATTCCATTTTTAAAACAGAAAGGAAAACAAAAGGTCTTCGAATTCTGGAGATAAACTCTGTCTTGTCTTCTTGAGATGTCTAATAACTGAAATCACCATTTAGTCCCTTGAAATCTCCTACTTGGGTTGATAAACATTTCCTATGATGATGGTTTAATATTTTTATCCTCTTTTGATTACTTCTTGTTTAAGGACATTGCCCAGGAATAGAGGAGATTTTAGTTTCTGAAGCTTTTCATCTTGCCTGTTTTGAAGAGAAGAAGAAGGAGGTAAGAACCCTAAATAAAACAAGAGTTTTGCTGGATGTGATCGTACACGCCTGTAATCCCAGCAGCTCGGGAGGCTGAGGCAGGATGATCTTGAGTTCAAAGTCAATCTCTGCAAAAGTGTGGCTCTGAGCAACTCAGTGAGATCCTTTCTCTAAATAAAAATATAAAATAGGACTGGGGATGTGGCTCAGTGGTTGAGTACCCTTGAGTTCAATCCCCGGTCTCCCCCAAAAAACAAGCAAACAGACGAAAAAAAAAACAATAGTTTTGATTTCTGAAGAACTTGAAAATAGTTATAATTATTTTCAAAGTCTGTAAGCCTAATGGTTTAACCCAATCAGAAGAAGAAAGTTGCTAGAAAATTTTCTGCCAAACGTGAACTGGCTCAGGGATAAAAGTAGAGCCCAGAAAGGACAGTAGTAGATACAGTGGTGTTTTTCACTAGAACTAAATAACAATGAAAATGATATTTATAACAACAAAATAAGGATGAATACTTATATATTTCACTAAAACTGAGTAAAAACATACATAAACAATTTTTTTTAAAAATACCATGATTGCAGAGAGAGTAGAAAACAATCATGATCCCACTCTCACCCTTGGGGGAGAAACAAACACTAAAAGAAGATCATGGCTTCCACAAAATTTTGAAATAAATGTGCTGCAACTGTTGCCCCAGAGCTAAGGCACACTCAAAAATAAAAAATAAATAAATAAATAAAAATCAGTGTTTCAAAATGAAAACTTTCCCCTTCTATAATGGCATTCTTGGAATCAGAAACCAGGAGTTTGCTTTGATTCTTTACTCTTTCTTTTCTAGTAGATTTCAGGCGTTCCAGATTATCTACTCAAAAACACAATCCCTCTGTCCCATCTCACAAAATGCACCTTATCTTTTTTAAAAGACATAACCTGTCAATGTGACCCTTCCTCAACCACCAGGCTGGCCACGCCCTGGCACCTCCAAGGAAAATATCCCTCCTCTTCTTGGCCTCTCCGGAACCTGCCCTTCTCCAGACCTATTCAGAGTTCACCTCTAGCAAGGTCCCTGAGCTCCCTGTAGGCCACAGTGGTTTCCTCTTTCTCTGCACTCCTGTGACATCACTGGACGACACTTCCTAGTTCAGGGTAAAATTGGTCTTGACATGAGTTTGTAGTCTTCCTCCCTCCCCACTGGTGAGCTCAAATAACATGGTATCTTCCCTTTTTCATCTTCTTTCCTTCAGTAAACACATGTTTTGTACTTACATGGTTTGAATCTGATCTGCCTTCAAAGGTTCACTTGGCTTGGTCCCCACTGTGGGAGTGCTGAGATGGTAAAGCCCTCAAGTGTGTGTGTGTGTGGGGGGGTGTCTAGCATGGGATGATTAGGACATGCGGGTCTACCATCATGAATAGACTAATGCTGTTTCTTGGGAGCAGATAAGTTCTGGTTTCTGTAAGAACAGGTTGTTATAGAAAGAACTAGCCTGGCTCCTTTGCCTTCCAAGTCGCTTGCTTCCTGTTTCACCATGTGACCTCTCTTTTCTTCTGCACTTGATTCTATTGTTATGCCATTGCCATTAGATCTTCATTGGAGCTGAATATATGCAGGTACCATGCTCTTGAACTTCCAGAACAGTAAGATAAATAAACCCCTTTATACATTATCTAACATCAGGTATTTTGTTATAATAGCACCAAATGGACTAAGACGAGTACCTACTCTGTGCCAATTAAAGGACTTCCCTGGATTTCTCCTATAAAATTTAGCAGCATTGCACCACATAGTAGAGCAGGCATGAAATACAGATGGATATTGTTTGAGAAAGTTTATTAAGCAGCTGTCTGCCACTATGGATGATTCAACTTCACTCACAACTTGATTCATCTTTCTTCCCAACACATATTATTAACCCATTCTTTTTGGCAAAAGATCAAACCTTTCATACCCCATCAGGCCCACTCCATTCTGATAGAAGGAAGCAGATATTTATGCCAGAGCAGCCAAAGACTGTTTGTGGACCTTTTTCTGATCCCAGTTTCATCTGGCTTTGTGTGTATTTCATTCAAGCCCCTTCACTTCCTGTGCTGATGTGTCCTCTTCCATAAAATAAAAATAATGTATGCATGCCAGCCCAGTGCTCCCTATGGTAAGGGCTAATAAGATAATAGCTGGAAAACATTCAAAGAAAGGTGCCACAGTATACAAAAATGTGAGAGTTATCATGCAACTCACCTGACTCAAAACCCAGGTTGCAAATGGACCTGTGGAGTGTTTGAAATGAAACCTCAGGGTAAGGCAAATATTGAGCTTGCCCTCTATAACCAGGAAGCATGGCCAGAACTTTCATATGATTAACTTCAGAAAGTACACTTTAAATCCAATTTTTTGAAGCAGGAAGGCAGATGGTGGAAGAACAAGGATAGATTCATATTGGATTCGTATAGCGGGATCCAGGTTGCTGCTATTTGACCAGGCACTGTCTCTTTTCCAACTTTTATATGAGGCCTTTTTTTTTTTCAATTTGATTTATAATTAGCAAATAAAAATCAGACATATTTTTAATGTACAGGATAGTGTTTTAATTCATGATCCAATCAGGATAATTAGCATATCCATCATCCCAAATATTCATCATTTCTTTATGGTGATAGGATTGAAGATCCTGTTTTTGGACTGGGGATGTATCTCAGTGACTGCGCTTGCCTAACATGTGTGAGGCCCCGGGTTCCATTCACACACACACACACACACACACACACCCACACACACACACACACACACACACACACACTTCGCTAGCTATCTTGAAATATACATTATTATTAGTTGTAGTCATCCTAGATTGTAACAGAGCACCAGAACTTATTTGATAAAATTCAACATCCCTTCATGTTAAGAATTCTCAACAAACTAACCCTGGGAGAAACATACCTCAACACAATGGAGGCCAGGCATAACAAACCCACAGCTAGCATTATACTGAACAGGGAAAAACTGAAAGCTTTTCCTCTAAAACCTGGAGCAAGAAAAGAACGAATGCTTTCACCACTTTATAACATAGCTCTGGAAGTCCTCGCCAGAACAATTAAGCAAGAGAAATAAATAAAGGGAAAGGAAGAAGTCAACGTGTCTGCCTTTGAATTCACATACAGACCATAATAATGCAAATGCTAGCCTGGAACATTCTCTAACCTATGAAGCTCTATGAAGACTGGAACTGATTTCTTGTTCACAATTAAATGGCCAGCACCTCAAATAATACCTAGGATATAGCAAAGTAGAACTCAATAAATATTTTTTTTGTTCTCTTTATGGCATAATGAGTTTGGCTTCCTAAGCCTTGGAAGAAGAGAGGGGGCTAAAATATGTGTACCAGCAGGCCTAACACTCACTTAATTGGAGAAGATGCAAGAGATTGTATCACACCATAGGCTGGCCTTCTAACAACCACATTAGGTGGGCATTGCCAGTGGCTGCTCAAATCCACAGGGCTAAGAGTGTGCAAGAGTGAAGAACATATTAACCCCTGTCCTTTGGGAATGTGTAGCTTTGGGCATTCTAGGTATAAATAGGAAATGCACAAGGATCTTGAGAGGATAGTTAATGCATGGAGTTAGGAATTATTGATCCTCTAACATTTTTATGAGAATTTGAGTCATAAATGCAACCTAAGGAGTCTGGTTAGCCTAAATACATGCAAAGTTAGAGTAATGCCATATGTGAAAAGGAGTCAGATTCTGACCAACCTTTCCCCACATAGGAGGCTCAAAGTTATTACGACATATCTGATAAACTGGAGTGGCTATAACTGAGGCTATGTTGCAAGAACAGAAGGATGCCTAGCAGGAAACCCCCTCCCCTCCAGAGGAGTTAGGTGATCAGACTCCGCCCCAGGGCTAGGATCATCAGCTCGGCTTATTTCAGGCCACTATGCAGTAAGATACTAGAAACTCATCCTAACACAGTACTATGGAGCATGTACTTTGGGGAAATATCTGGATGCTTATTAACAGAGGATAGTGTCTCAGCACTTCCAGACTTCTATGACAAAATACCATAAAGTCAGTGGCTTATAAACAAAAGACTTTTATTTCCCCCAGTTCTGAAGACTGGAAATCCAAGATCAAGGCACTCGTAGATTCTGTGTCTAGTGAAGGCCTGTTTCCTGATTTTCAGACGGCTGTCTTTTCACTGTGTCCTCCATGGTAGAAGGCACAAGAGATTTCTCTGGGGTCTCTTTTCTAAAGACAGTAATTCCATTTGTGAGGGCTCCACCCTCATGATCTAACACCTTCCCGAGGCACCACCTCCAAGTATAATCATCTCAGTGATGAGGTTTCAATCCATAATTCTGGGGGGACAGAGACATTCAGTCTAAAGTATGTAATGAAGAGGAAAGGAACATCTTCCCTTTGAGGGACAAAACTGCTTGGACTCTATGACTCAGTGGAGCTCGGAGGGAGCCAGCAGGGGTGGAGAGAGTAAGAATGGAGGCCAGCGAGGAGCTGGTGGGTAAGCTCAGCCATAATTATGGATGTAGCAAAATACGGCCTTTTGGACACTGTTGGTATTAAGAGAAGGAAGGGTGGGGAAGGAGAGAGAAAGAAAAAGAGATGGAAGAAAGGAAGGAGGGAGGGAAGGAGGAGCTCTCTGGGAAAGAGGCCCCTGCTTGCCCTTGCTAATCTTTTCCTTCTCTGATTTCTCTCAGTGTGTACACGCAGAGCATTTCCTATCTGAGTAACGAATCACTGTGTTTTTCATGAAATTGATGAGAATTTTTGCAACATGAAACAACTTCTAGAAGTGATTTTTCATCCATTATAACCTCTCTACCTTGCCTATGCGGTTTAGATTTGGAAATATGACACAGCAGACTTATAGGACAGTTTTCATATTTAAATATTTAGACTTCTAGATAAACAGTCTTAGCTATTACAAAAGACAGTAACAAGTTCAGTGCTAAACTCATAAAATGTCTAACACGAAGGCTGACATAAGCCCAACACTTATGCTATCAGAATAAATGTAAATGGTATGAGCACATAAAAAATAAAATAAAGAGAAGAAAGCAAACCTCGACATTATGTAGAATACTAAACATTTATGATTCCATACTAAAACATTTCAAAACCTGGTAAAAAAGTATTTCCTAAGAAAATATAAGCCTATCAAACTATGGGCTTTTTTTTTTTTTTTTTTAAGAGTTGTCAAGAAAGTACTACTCAAAGTCTGGGACACAGTGGCTTTTCATGTATTGAAAGATTTTTAAAAGTCACTTGATTATATGATTTTTAAGGAAAGAAGTTTCGTAAAGACAACACAGTGATAATACCTAAGGATTGAAAAAAAAAATAAAAACTACAGGCAAATCTCATTTGTGGATAATATACAAAATGCCAAATAAAATATTAACAACAGTAAATTAAAAATATACCATAACCAAGTGCGGATAATTCCAGACTTCTGAGGATAGTTTCATAATACATAACCTATTTTGAGACCTTACCATGTAAATAGGTCAGAGAGTTACCATCAACGATTTTCTCCATATATGCCAAAAGAAAAATTTTGAATTTTTAAAAGATCTTCAGACTATGGCGATAGAACAAAAATTTTAAGCTGTAGATTTAAAAATGCATCTCTCATCTTTATCTTGTGTATCACAAAGAAATAGCCAGCACAACACTGTGACACAACAGTGAAAAACTACAAGTAGTCTCATTAAAGTCAGGAACAAGACAAGGGTACTTGTTATCACCACAATTATTTAATGATTGTTCTTGAAATGCTCACCAATGTAATTAGAGGACAGAATGAGATAAGAAGCATAAATATTGGGTAGAAAGAGACAGAAGCATCATTATTTACAGATTATAAAGATTATAGTCTTGAAAAACCCAAGTGAATCAACTGAAAAACTATTAGAAACATGAAAGAATTCAGTAGATTATCTAGTTAAAATACAAATATATAGATAACCTGTGGGAAACCTCTGGGTTTAATCCCCAGCACTGCAAAATAAAATAAAAGGAAATAACCAAAGAGAGCTGAGAAATAAGATGCTTAGAAAGTTAATTGTATAATAAATAATTTTATTTATATTATAAGTCTATAAAATATTATGCAATATATAAATAGATAACATATTGAATTTTTAATGGATTTTTAATTAGGAATTAAGACTATGGTATTGGTCCTACAGTAGAGCAAAAAAATCCAGAAATACAACCAATACATTCAATATGAGAAAGGTGATTTTCCGCTGATTGGCAAAAAGATGCATCACTTAATAATTATATTGAGCCATTTGGCTCAGGCTAACTCCCTACGGGACTTTCTGGATTGTTCTCTTTCCTTCACACCATCCCCTCCATCTATCTGCAAATCCTACTGACCCTACCTTCCAATCAGGTAGGCGCAGGTGAATCTGACCCCCTCCTACCACTGCCTCAGCTCCCTGTACCCTCACCTCCTACCTGGATTTCTGTGACTTCCTAACTGATCTTCTGGTTTTCTTCGCTAGCCTTCCCACATTCTTTTCCACACTGTAAGCAGCTTGGTCTTTCAAAAATATGAATCAATGGATGCTAGTTCCTTCCTCAAGATATCCCAGTAACTTCCCAACACACTTAAGAGAATAATCCAAGGACTTTGTGATTTATTCCAGGAGGAATGATGGAAGCCTACAGAATTTAGATATTCTAAATTTCTGTACCAGGTAACTAAAGAGCTATCGCTGCATTCCCATGCTGGAATGTTGAAATAAGAAGCTGGATTCATGGAAATTATGTTGAGTTATTTTTCAGTTTGTGGTCTAAAATACCCATGGGACATTCACATGGAAATCTCCAGAAGACAAATGGAAATATTGGTTCACAGTCCAGGTAGAAATGGTTTGGAATTCATTATTATTTTAAAGCACATGTTGTAATTTTTAAGAGGGAAAAGGGAGAGAAAAGAAAAACTTGTAAATAAAAAAACTGGGTAAAAATATAAAGAATGTAATTCTCAAGCTAGTCTCACTATTTTACTATATTAGGTAATTTTCACGTCATTTCAAATAATTTCCATACAATGTCAAATTTTATTCTGCTATCGATAATTTAAAGACCTACCAAGTGTGATTTGTATTCTTTAAACTTATAAATAGACCATGGAAAAGTATCACAATGAAGGGATGTATTTAGGTCAAAGGTTAGAACTTCCCATTTAATGATTTTAAAAAATTCAGTTATTTAATGATCAAAAAATATTTATTTTTTTTTCTGATTCAGTAGCAAATATAAGGCATTTGCTGAGTGCTTTCTCTGTCCTTTCTATAACAGATGCAAACTAGCAAATACAAGTCCAGCTCTTCATGGAGTTGGCCATCTAGCACAGGAGGTGGGTTAAAGTATTATTAAGACTATTTTTCTACTTATTCATTAAGAAATGAGCTGGGTATAGTGGCACACATTATTATCCCACCTACTTGGGAGGCTGAGGCAGGAGCATAGCAAGTTTGAGGACAGCCTGTCCAATTTAGTGAGGCCCTGTCTCAAATTAATAATAATAATTTTTTTACAAAAGGAACTAGGGATGTAGCTCAGTGGTAGAGTACCCCTGGATTCAACCCCCAATAACACACACACACACACACACACACACACACACACCTACAGGGGGAAAAAATACTTCTTCACCAATTTGATAAAAGCATGACATGTGAAATGCAGTTTTAGGAAAATTATTTTTATTTTCTGCACAATTTTTCTGCAAATATTAAAGTGCTCTAAAAAAACACTTAAAAATTCAAGAATGGAACTTCAACATTGACCTTCCAGTGTTGGTCAAGGGAACTAAACAAGATAAAATATATGACCATGCTTGGCATTTAAAAATTGCTGTCTGGTATCCCATTAATCACATACCCATGAGTTGGGCTGTGGCTTTCTCCTCCCCAATCTCTTAAGGGGGTTCACTTTCCTGGAAGAACTCTTGACTTTCAATATCTGGACATCATGATTAGCTTCCCCATCCATCCAGCTAGTTTTCAAAATGCGTGCATCCTAATAGTGTCCCCCCACCACAATATACCACTCCTTTTCTTTCCTCTTTTTAACTGGGGCCTTCTCCCAGTCTGATTCCTTGTGTGGCTGAGATGGAGCAAGTAGGTGAAGGGCAGGGCTGCAGGAATCAGACTGCCTGCACTCCTTTTCCAGTCCACCAGCTGCCATGGTGCAGCTGTGAGCATATTGAGGAATCTTTCTTTTCCCAGTTCCCTCATCTGTTTACCAGTGGTTCTAAAAATTCTATCTCCTTTACACGTTTTTTGATTAATTAAATGAGATGACCTAGGTAAAACACTTAGAACCATAACAGCATATAACACAACCTTTATTTTCCTAAATAAACATTTACTTGTATTTGTGTGCATGTGTGTGTGTGTGTGTTGAAATGAAACCCAGGGCCTTGCACATGCTAGGATCTACCACTGAGCTACATCCCGCATCCTATTTATTTATTTATTCATTATGGGCTGGGGATGTGGCTCAAGCGGTAGCACGCTCGCCTGGCATGCGTGCGGCCCGGGTTCGATCCTCAGCACCACATACAAACAAAGATGTTGTGTCCGCCGATAACTAAAAAATAAATGTTAAAATTCTCTCTCTCTCTCCCTTAAAAAAAATTTTTTAAAAAATTGATTCATTATTTAGAGACAGAGTCTTGCTAACCCCACGCTGGCCTTGAACCTGCTATCCTCCTGCCTTAGCCTCCAGAACCTCTAGGACTGCAGGCATTTGCCACTGGAATTCTTACACATTGAAGCTTTTTCTTTCTGGGTGCTGATTCTCTCCATATGACTTTGCCATGGTTACAGCTGTGTTACGGAAAAAGAGAAGATATGTTCTTTCACATTCTGGATGAACACTGGAATTTTGTCAAGAAGGCAGCAAAGAAATTCCTATATGAACTTTTCTGCCCAAATCACTCGGATCCATGCTAGACCTGCCCAATGGCCAGATCCACTCTTAGGTAAGTTCTAGATCCTTCCCCTTGCCTGGGCGGGTCTGCATTTTTAGCACTTTATGAGGTAATGCAACACCCTTCTGCATTTTGAAAACAGGTCATATTTGTTGCCTCTATTTTCAGGAAGGAATAAAGATCTTCCCGATTTGAGTTTGAATTTGGGATTGCTTCTCTCTGTCCTCTCCCAATTCCACACCTTGTCCACAGCTGCCTGAGCTCTCTGAAATTCAATAGTGAGCTACATGAGAAAATGCACGCTCATTATATTTATATTCGGCATGCCTAGATCAGCAGCTTCGTCTGGGACTTAGACCTACAATGTTGGTGATGCAGCTAGCCAGATATTTAGTCACATCAAAGCAATTTACTAATTGCAGATGCTTCCTCACTGTTTAATGTTTCATGTGTAAGATTAGGTGGTTAATTTAACTGGTTCATAGTGCTGCGTTATCTCATTAGCTATCTCTAAAGGAAATCAAAACATATTAAATATAAACAGAGGACATTAATTATGTGGAAAACATACTAGTATAACCTAGTATGTGAGTGTGAGTATAAGAGAGATGGTTTTAAATTACTGTTAATTTCTTAGCATTTTAAGTATATGAGAACTTGTATACATGTACATGTCAACCTATAAGAGTGTCCTGTATATGAATTATGCATCTGTGCATGTTCATTACAATACTTACATTCAACATGAAATTTTAGATTAAATATACAGTATACATGCTTAATTTCAGCATAAACAGGTAAATGATCATTTATAAGTTAAAATAGGGGTTTTGAGCTCCAGGTTATTCTCATGGCATCTTCCCCGTCTCTTTTATCGTTTGTCTGTTTTCTACCAGAATTGTAGCAAAATATGCAGATAGCGTTTCAGAACTACAACTATCTTTTGCTCCAACTGTATTTCTGGCCTAAGCTTTATTTTCATTGACTCTAGTTGACCTTTAATTTATGTTTTAAAATGTTTCAACTGGAGACAGAAGCTACAATATAATATTGAAGAGGAAGAAAAAGTCATAACATTTCCAAAGGGAAAAGGATGTCACAAAATCTGTAATTTTAAAGACTCCCTATGATATTAGTGTAAAAAAAAAAAATGCCTTCAGTAGTGTAACCCTGGGTCTTGCATAGGGTTAGCTTATAATCAGGGCTGATGCTTGTTTGATTTCTATGTCATACCACCAGTGTATAGACAACATGACAGCCAATAATGACTCCTTAGGGGATGTTTATCATGTCACTGAGCTTTGAATTCACAGAGCTTTACCAAACACATCAGCCACTGAGGATTATCAAACCAGGAATTCTTCATTGAAAATGCTCCCCACTATTTTACAAGATAGATTATGGCAATCTTCATATCACACTGATTTTTTTTTCTAGCTCTGAAAATAAACAAAGACAAATACAGTTGCACCATGTGCCTCTTCTCCCTGTCTCCCACTCCTACCACCAAAGCAGTAAGATAGTACTATCAATTCTCAGAATCTGATGTTCTAACCCGAAGTCCTGTATGTGGGTTTGAGTGTTTACCAGTCTTCACCTTAGCAATGGGCTCACAGCTACATAGATGTCCTGGTCCAATCAGATGTGTCTTTTTTACTCTGATTAGTATTCTTGCCACAAAAAATAAGGCAGATGGCACACATATTGATATTTTAAAATCAGTCCCTTAATAAGGAAGAGAAGCTAGTATAAAAATATATAAATATATCCCCAGTGTTTATAGCCTACAATAATTTTTTTTTCATGGGACTAGGCAGTTTCTTGCATGGATCAATGTACCTCAGAAGCCATTCTTTGATGAAGCCACATACTAGCAGAGATAGTATAAGGCAGTGTAAAGTAATAATGCTCCAGCCCATTTAATTATGGGCCATATTGAAGTAAAAATTATAATTATCAAACATTCTGTTCAGGCAGAAAAGCTTGACTCCCTAGAGTACAAGGGCAATGGCTATCCTGTAAAGTGATCTTTTCAATGGAGTTCTACATTCCATACCAGGGACAGTGCGTTAGACCCATGATCATCCTCCACACCAAGCAATCAGAGCATCATTGACCACCTTTTGCTCATGCCTCACATAATGCAACTATGCCAATTGTACCATACCTAGCAGAACAGAGTGTGAAGATCCTAACTTCTTTCTTAGAGTAAAATAATTCCTTAAATGCACTGTTGCTACAGAACTCTCCCAGCCATTTTCTGTCTCACGATTTTTCTCATTTTGCTTCCTTTGTGCTCCATTCAAGGTTTTCCTGCCCTGAGACAATCTTTTACCATTTTTTTTTCTTCTTCTGCCTGCATCAAAGTTAGGACTTTGTTAGGGATGCTTTGCTATCGGCATCTGTTACCTCTTTTTCACAGGGGCTAAGGAGGAGGCTGCTGTGGCTGAAAAAGACTCTCATTCAGTTTGGAATTGCCTCCCTTTGCTTTCCTGTCACACTGTCAAGGTCAATCAGAACGCAATGAAAGTGATACAGAGGCGAGGCTTTGCTGGCGAGACTTAGAACAAAGACAGCTCCATAGCCTAGTACAGATTTCACATCCAATTTAACTCTTTGGAAAAGGATTTCAGGAAATACATAGTCAAGAGTTGAAAAAATGGAGTTGGGTCTACTATAAAGGCTAAAAGTATTATCCTGGCTTAGATAAGCTACAAAGATAGGTTGATACTATTTTCTAGCATAAACCACATTAGCCGGCATTACACATTGAGCTTTCTTTACTCGTTAAGTTGCAAGGAGATTTGAGAGGAATTTAGCAGCTACATAAAATGACTCTTTCATGATTCTAGCTTTACCAGTCATTTTAGTTGTACAAGGTGCATGAATAGCAAGGACCTAAATCATGTTGTTTAACAAATCTGGTATTAGAGGGTTAGTCTCAGTTTACTTATTAAGAATTTAGTTGAGTAAAGGATTTTAGGACTCAGTTCTTTGTGTAGATGACAATGAACAGGCCAATACTTGTATTTTGGGGGGAAACATACATCAGCTACACATGTTTTGAACTGTGCTGTTGGGCCCATAACTGATGTTTTGCATTGAATATATTTTTATACTGGAACTCACTGTAAAGAAGAAACTTCATGGAGAAGGATATAGGTCAATGGTGACTTCAGTGGCCTCTACCATTACTTTCTTTCTGAAGCCTAAGTTTCCACTTGTTCTTTATCTCAGGAGAGACTTGGTTAAATTCTCTCCATTTGGCAAATGTAAGTTATGACAAAAAAAAAAAGTGCTATTAGATCAGTGATTGTATTTTGAAGAATGATGACCCCATTTTCTCTTGATGGATTTGAAGAATACTGAAAAATGTCACATGACATCCT